>NC_138773.1:147535202-147705202 GCF_965119305.1 Pelophylax lessonae | reverse complement strand
CAGCGGGCCTGGAGTGATGCCAAAAGGCGCTCACCCAAGCTCCTGCTAAAGGCTGTGGAGCAAATCTCCGGTAAGTAAAAATATACATTACATGTGACCAGATAGGTTACAATTTTTTGGGTAGGTGGACATGTGTTTAGCTATGCAACAACACTAATACCAACACCCCCCCCCCCCTCCCTCTCGCTCCTACCTTTCCTACCTCCATCAAGTGTCTCTTCACAACCTTTAATACTACTATGTACATTCGTATTTTTTATGTTTCTTTTTTTTCTTCTGCTTCTAGCCAAAGCGGACGGCCGGCACCCTCTTGTGCTTTTGGTGAAGAAGGGGAGGAGGAGGACGGCCACACTACAATACGCATTCAGAGGCAGCGAGCCATTTGAGCAGCTGAAAATTGTGGATCGTAAGTAGAAAATAAAAATGATAGAAATTTCTAATCTCTAATCACATTTTACAGAGCCCCCTTTACATCGGAGTCTCCAGACTTACTACACTGTAAGAGGGAAGTGTGAAGACTCTGATATAAGGAGAGTTTGGGAACCATTATTTGAGGGGGGAAGCTGGGGACTCTGGTGTAAAAGGGAACTCTGTGTTCCCCAAAGCTCCCCCATACATCTGAGCTTACAGAGACCCTCTTACACTTCCCTTCCTCAGTCCACCACAGTCAAGGGCACAACAAGTCCCACTGCAGAAGGCTACCTGCTTGGACTTGTAATCCTCTCTGTAGGGGAATGAGGAAATACTGCCTGCTATGCTAAGACTTGTAGTGCCCTCTGTTAGGGACTAAGGATTCCTCAGTCCTCAACATTCTAGGGCACTATAAGTCTCAGCATAGTGGGCTGTCATACCTCAGTCCCTCACAGCTCGGGTCAAAAACAACACAGTTAAACATCTAAAGGACAACTCCAAACAAAACTACCAATAATGGAGTCCATATGCTCTATAATGTCAAAGACCCGCTACCACTCACCTTCCACCTCTGGTGCTGTCATTGTGTAGGGCAAAGGGCTCCATCTACACCATGTTTGGCTTTCATGTCAGATAGGCAGGACTTGCTCAGCTCCACTCTCTTCCTTGGCAATTGACTCTGGCGTCATTGTGGATCTTTCCTCCTCTAGAAAACCCCCAGGGGCCCTCTCCTTGTCCCCCAGCCACCCAGGGCCTTCTTCTCCTCCTCCTCCACCAACCATTTTCAGACTCTTCCAACTTCCCTGGGGCTACTCAACCACTTTGCATAGTGGACACAACAAATCTATGACCAGCCTGCAAAATATCAAGTCTGGGCCTGGTTACCTGTATGTTCCGGGTCCAGGGCGGAGCTCTCCTCCCAGAGCAACAACTGATGATAGCAGAGTGAGTTGACCGGCCAGTCACTTCCTACTGGTGCAGGTACACACCTACCGATTCCTCCACATCTTAGGATAACATGATCAGACGGCCAATCCCCAGGCAGAGAAGGAGGAGTAAGTGTCAGCGGACAACAGACACCTGGCAGACGCAGTGAAGGGACTGCAGCACACTGCTGCAACTTTTTGATCCGAGGATTGAAAGCAATCTTTTACTTGGGAGATTTCCCTGACTGCGCCCTTCGAAATGTTGGTGCTCCGCCACTGGCCGCAAGGCCCCTGTAGGTGCGAGGCCTTAGGCGCCCGCTTAATTTGCATGGTGCCCTCCTGTTTTAAAACATGGTCAATGCATCTCATTGGTGTAAGTGCACTTCTATGTTCTGAATTGTAGGGGCATTGAGTATGGTGCTAGCATGATGAGAGGTTACTGCCTATTTGTGTCCATAAATAATATATAATGTTTTTCTTTTATTTTAGAAACCAGTGATCAGGATGTGGAGGCTCAGCCTTCTCAGGCCCCCTGTAAGTAATGTGGATGTGCTGGTGTGTTGTGTATTAGGTCGAACTTGGAGGAATGATTGTTTGTTTTGTTTTCTTTTGTGGTTGATGTAACTTCAGCAAGAGAGGAGCCTCAGGCAGGGCCAAGTCGCCTGGATCCGGGCCAGGAACAAACTGTTGGCCAAGAAGAGGCCAATTGGTCCGACTCGGATGAGGACCTGGGCTCTCCTCAAAGGGGAAGTAAGTATTCTACATGTGTTTGTGTGTTCAATGTGTCCTGGTAAATATAAGGGCTGTAATATATATATTTTGACATTGGGGTTTTGTAGCAGCTGACATTGAGGATGTTTGTTGTGGAGGACTGGGGAAGAGGGGCCACTGCTTACCCAGTCCACTGTAACTACTACCTTCAATGTTTCCAGACTACTTTCTGTGTGCCTTTATCAAATAGCTTTTGTTCAAGGATTGTATTTGTGTCTTTGTGTTTCTAGGAGATACAACGCCATCCCCCCATGAAGGGACACCATCCCCCCATGTAGGGTCTCCCCCATCCTCCCCCACTCCAGGCTCCCCTGAACTAGTCTGTAAGTACCTAAAATTAGATTCTCACATGAATTGTGTGTGCTAGGATGATGTGTATCTAGGATAATCTAAGTTGGAGTCAAAGCAAGTGTAGTTTTGCTATATGTGACAGGAAGGTTGGTCATGAAACACTCTTGCTTAACCTTCATGTTTGAAAGGTGGTTTTGGGGAGCATTACAGGACATGTTATCTTTTGTAAGTTATCTCAAGCCACCCTATTCTAAATTGGTGTTAGTTTCTCTACATTGGAAATGGTGTGCTTTGTACTTGTAAATTTTTTGGGGACATTGTAATTTAATCATGTCCTGATTTAGTCAACACTGAAAATGTGTGTTTGTCAATCTTTCATAAATACTCTTCCTCGGTAATGTACCACATTCCAGTTCACAATTTGTGTTCTTTTTGTGCAGTTTCTCCAGAGCCAGCCACGCCATCAACTTCGGGGGCCCAAAAAAAAACTGATGATGGTAAGTTGTGTGCTTTTCCAGTAATGTGTCTACTTAGTAAGTGGAGAAATGCTAACTGTGTATGTCCCCGCTCAGGCTTCAAGTTGTTCTAAAGGCAGCGGGTTCTTTATGTGAATGCATTCTATGCATTAGTATTCCAAGTGATAGGTGTGCATATTCCCCCTAAGACTTACTGGGACCATTTTTTACGGTCCAAATTTTTGCACTAATACTTGTCTGGAACAGACTCCCCCTCCTCCTTAACTGAGGTGACAGCATGCCAATATTGCCTCCTGATGCTGTCACTCCTAATCATTGAGACCATTGGAAGGGAGGGGGGCAAGGCTGGCTCACAGCCTAGTGCCTGAACAGGCACAGGGTGCTTGGCTTCATCTCATGTGCCTCCATAGCAAGCTGACTGCTGTGGGGTCAAACAACAGGAGGGAGGTGCCTAGAGGTGTGTACAGGGGCCATGTAAAAAGGAGGATTGTTATTTCTCTTGTCCCCAAAAACCTAGAGAGTGTAAGTCTAACCTGATTAGTTTTCCGCAGCCCTCCCAAAATGATATGTTTCCAACACTTAGAACAGGCAGGGCTGAGGCACCAAAAACATCAGAAAAACACAATCAGCACAAAAGCAGGGAGTACGTATCCTTAACGCTACAAGCTTCACCCAGAAGAATGACGCTTGCACTGTACAAATCTGCATCACCACCATATCAATGTCTAAATAAAACTTTCAGGGAAATGTGGAGGGGTAATGAGTGGGTGTTAGAGCGTTTTCATGACTGCGTAACCTACAGTTAGCGTGAGTCCATTTGTTGATAAACTTTTTCTTCTCTCTTAACACAGCTGGGATGGCGGAAAGGAGATCAGGGGAGCAGACACATCTGCTCCGTCCAGAACTGGCCCTCAAAATTCCTAAGGGTGAGTCTCTACTATGTGTCAGGTTCAATCTATAGACAGTAAGAGGGAGAGAGAACGCTCCACAGATTCCAATGGTGATAGAGATAAATGTGTGCACATGTATCGTGTTGACCAATTGAACCCAAAACACCTTACATTCTTCAAAATGATTGCTTGTGTTTACATGCAGAAAAGCATTTTACTTAGCTTTGGTGGAACTGCTACTAACATTCCAAGCCATCTTATGTAACCTTTTGAACAATTTGCTGTGAAAGTTTGAGTTTAAGGTTTACAACAGCAATTTAGCATATTTGCTTCAGAGTGTTGATAAAAGCCAACCAATAGACTCCTAAGCATATTTGTTGAGGCACATTAATTACAATCCTTGTTTGGATCATTTTGCCTAAAACTAATTGTCATGTTTTTTTCTACCCAGGGCACACCCACCTCACCTGGGCAGCCAGCAGGTGGTGCTGTGGAGCAGAGCGCGGGATCAGAGGCTGTCAGGGCGTGCAGGAGAGAGAAGAGTGTGTGCGTGACCGCGTGTGAATACCCCCCCCCCCCGAGAGCAGCGGCGGGGAGCGGCGCTCGAACCCCGACCCCCCCCCCCCAGAAGCGAGCGGCGAGCGGGTCGGTAACCCCCCCCCCTCTCTTGTTGCGGGTGGCGAGCCGAACAGTAAACCCCCCCCCTTTTTGCGGCGGGCGGCGAGTGGTGCGGACCCCCCCCCCCCCCCAGACAGAGAGGGAGCAGAGGAGACTAGCGAGCAAAGGCTGACCGGGAAGTGACAGAGGGAGGCGGGTGCAGAGCGGAGACTGACCGTCTGAGGGGAAAAAAAAAAAAAAAAACAGCCAGGAACTGCTAGAGTCAGACTTAAAGGGACATACACTAGGTAAGTAAGACTGGTGACTGAGATTGTACACTGACTGAGGGTGTAGTGTAGTACCTGAGTATCTGTGAGTACCTGAGTACCTGTGAGTATCTGTGAGTACCTGTGAGTATCTGTGAGTACCTGAGTATCTGTGAGTACCTGTGAGTATCTGTGAGTACCTGTGAGTATCTGTGAGTACCTGAGTATCTGTGAGTACCTGTGAGTACCTGAGTATCTGTGAGTATCTGTGAGTATCTGTGAGTACCTGTGAGTATCTGTGAGTACCTGAGTACCTGTGAGTATCTGTGAGTACCTGAGTATCTGTGAGTACCTGTGAGTATCTGTGAGTACCTGAGTATCTGTGAGTACCTGTGAGTATCTGTGAGTACCTGAGTATCTGTGAGTACCTGTGAGTACCTGAGTATCTGTGAGTATCTGTGAGTATCTGTGAGTACCTGTGAGTATCTGTGAGTACCTGAGTACCTGTGAGTATCTGTGAGTACCTGAGTATCTGTGAGTACCTGTGAGTATCTGTGAGTACCTGAGTATCTGTGAGTACCTGTGAGTATCTGTGAGTACCTGAGTACCTGTGAGTATCTGTGAGTACCTGAGTATCTGTGAGTACCTGTGAGTACCTGAGTATCTGTGAGTATCTGTGAGTATCTGTGAGTACCTGTGAGTATCTGAGAGTACCTGAGTACCTGTGAGTATCTGTGAGTACCTGAGTATCTGTGAGTACCTGTGAGTACCTGTGAGTATCTGTGAGTACCTGTGAGTACCTGTGAGTACCTGAGTATCTGTGAGTATCTGTGAGTACCTGAGTATCTGTGAGTATCTGTGAGTATCTGTGAGTACCTGTGAGTACCTGTGAGTATCTGTGAGTACCTGAGTACCTGTGAGTATCTGTGAGTACCTGAGTATCTGTGAGTACCTGAGTATCTGTGAGTATCTGTGAGTACCTGTGAGTACCTGTGAGTACCTGTGAGTACCTGAGTATCTGTGAGTATCTGTGAGTATCTGTGAGTACCTGTGAGTATCTGTGAGTACCTGAGTACCTGTGAGTACCTGAGTACCTGTGAGTACCTTAGTACCTGTGAGTATCTGTGAGTACCTGTGAGTATCTGTGAGTACCTGAGTACCTGTGAGTATCTGTGAGTACCTGAGTACCTGTGAGTACCTGTGAGTATCTGTGAGTACCTGTGAGTACCTGTGAGTACCTGTGAGTATCTGTGAGTACCTGTGAGTATCTGTGAGTACCTGTGAGTATCTGTAAGTACCTGTGAGTACCTGTGAGTATCTGTGAGTACCTGTGAGTATCTGTGAGTACCTGTGAGTATCTGTGAGTACCTGAGTATCTGTGAGTACCTGAGTATCTGTGAGTACCTGTTGCTACCTGAGTGACTGGGAGTACCTATCACTACCTGAGTGTTTTGCGTCTGACCGGGCGGTGCGACTGAGCGTTGTGCGTCTGACCGGGAGGTGCGACTGAGCATTGTGCGTCTGACCGGGCTGTGCGACTCAGTGTTGTGCGTCTGACCGGGCTGTGCGACTCAGTGTTGTGCGTCTGACCGGGCTGTGCGACTCAGTGTTGTGCGTCTGACCGGGCTGTGCGCCTTAGCGTTTTGCGTCTGACCGGGCTGTGCGACTGAGCGTTGTGCGTCTGACCGGGCTGTGCGACTGAGTGTTGTGCGTCTGACCGGGCTGTGCGACTGAGCGTTGTGCGTCTGACCGGGCTGTGCGACTGAGCGTTGTGCGTCTGACCGGGCTGTGCGACTGAGCGTTTTGCGTCTGACCGGGCTGTGCGACTCAGTGTTGTGCGTCTGACCGGGCTGTGCGACTCAGTGTTGTGCGTCTGACCGGGCTGTGCGACTCAGTGTTGTGCGTCTGACCGGGCTGTGCGACTCAGTGTTGTGCGTCTGACCGGGCTGTGCGACTCAGTGTTGTGCGTCTGACCGGGCTGTGCGACTCAGTGTTGTGCGTCTGACCGGGCTGTGCGACTGAGCGTTGTGTGTCTGACCGGGCTGTGCGACTGAGCGTTGTGCGTCTGACCGGGCTGTGCGACTGAGCGTTGTGCGTCTGACCGGGCTGTGCGACTCAGTGTTGTGCGTCTGACCGGGCTGTGCGACTCAGTGTTGTGCGTCTGACCGGGCTGTGCGACTCAGTGTTGTGCGTCTGACCGGGCTGTGCGACTCAGTGTTGTGCGTCTGACCGGGCTGTGCGACTCAGTGTTGTGCGTCTGACCGGGCTGTGCGACTCAGTGTTGTGCGTCTGACCGGGCTGTGTGACTCAGTGTTGTGCGTCTGACCGGGCTGTGCGACTCAGTGTTGTGAGTCTGACCGGGCTGTGCGACTCAGTGTGGTGCGTCTGACCGGGCTGTGCGACTCAGTGTTGTGCGTCTGACCGGGCTGTGCGACTGAGTGTTGTGCGTCTGACCGGGCTGTGCGACTGAGTGTTGTGCGTCTGACCGGGCTGTGCGACTGAGTGTTGTGCGTCTGACCGGGCTGTGCGACTTGGTGTTGTGCGTCTGACCGGGCTGTGTGACTCGGTGTTGTGCGTCTGACCGGGCTGTGCGACTCGGTGTTGTGCGTCTGACCGGGCTGTGCGACTCGGTGTTGTGCGTCTGACCGGGCTGTGCGACTCGGTGTTGTGCGTCTGACCGGGCTGTGCGACTCGGTGTTGTGCGTCTGACCGGGCTGTGCGACTTAGTGTTGTGCGTCTGACCGGGCTGTGCGACTCAGTGTTGTGCGTCTGACCGGGCTGTGCGACTCAGTGTTGTGAGTCTGACCGGGCTGTGCGACTCAGTGTTGTGAGTCTGACCGGGCTGTGCGACTCAGTGTGGTGCGTCTGACCGGGCTGTGCGACTCAGTGTTGTGCGTCTGACCGGGCTGTGCGACTGAGTGTTGTGCGTCTGACCGGGCTGTGCGACTGAGTGTTGTGCGTCTGACCGGGCTGTGCGACTGAGTGTTGTGCGTCTGACCGGGCTGTGCGACTTGGTGTTGTGCGTCTGACCGGGCTGTGTGACTCGGTGTTGTGCGTCTGACCGGGCTGTGCGACTCGGTGTTGTGCGTCTGACCGGGCTGTGCGACTCGGTGTTGTGCGTCTGACCGGGCTGTGCGACTCGGTGTTGTGCGTCTGACCGGGCTGTGCGACTCGGTGTTGTGCGTCTGACCGGGCTGTGCGACTTAGTGTTGTGCGTCTGACCGGGCTGTGCGACTCAGTGTTGTGCGTCTGACCGCGCTGTGCGACTTAGTGTTGTGCGTCTGACCGGGCTGTGCGACTTAGTGTTGTGCGTCTGACCGGGCTGTGCGACTTAGTGTTGTGCGTCTGACCGGGCTGTGAGATTGTGAGTGTTGTGTGACTGACCGGTGTCAAGTGAGTGGAGCGGAATACCAGAGGGTGAGAAGGTAGCGTTAGGAAGCCAGGAAATAGCCACATAGGATAGACTTAAATCGCTGAATCCCCATTAGATTAGATAGTAGGTACAATGCCCGGCGGGTGTGGAGATGCGACTCGGTGTACATCTTGTGATATGTATGCGTTCCTCGGTCATGTGATCGAGGGCGAATACAAATGTGCAAAATGTAAGCACGTTGCTTCCCTGGAAGCTCAGGTCCTGAATCTAGGGAAGCAGCTGGCAACACTGAGACGAATGTCCATACCGGAGGAGAGCCAGGATTGTACCAATCAGGTGCAGACAGGGGCCTGCACAGAGGTGGGCGGAGTATCGGAGGTGCAGGCATCAGAGCAGAGCAGAGGGGTGACAGTTAGGAGGGGTAGAAGGGGACAAGTCAAGGAGGCTGATCCTGGGCTGGAGCACCCCAATAGATACGCCCCGTTGTGTGATGTTGGGGAAACCAGTCAGGGACCAGCATTGCTGGAGCAGAGCGACGCCCCTAGCTGCCAGGGGACGAACTCCTCCAGTGAGGCCAGGAGAAAGGGAAAGGAAAGACAGGTGCTGGTGGTAGGGGACTCAATTATTAGAAGGGCAGACAGTGTAATCTGTGACATAGACCGTGTGCGCCGAACAGTCTGTTGTTTGCCGGGCGCTCGGGTTCGGCACATTGCGGATCGGGTGAACAGATTATTGGGTGGGGCTGGGGAAGACCCAGCTGTCATGGTACACGTGGGTACCAATGACATAGGCAGAGGAAGACGGAGAGTCCTAAACGATTTCAGGGACTTAGGCGCTAAGTTGAGGACTAGGACCTCCAAGGTAGTATTTTCCGAAATACTACCGGTACCTCGAGCCACACCAGAGAGGCAGCGGGAGATTAGGGAAGTTAACGAGTGGCTGAGGAGCTGGTGTAGTAAGGAGGGTTTCGGGTTCCTGGAGAACTGGGCTGACTTCTCAGTCGGTCACCGGCTCTTTGGTAGGGACGGATTGCACCTAAATGGGGTGGGTGCAGCCGTACTGGGTGAGAGGATGGCCAAAAAGTTAGAGGGGCTTTTAAACTAGGGAATGGGGGGGAGGGTACAGATGTAGAATTAGCCAGTGGAAAGCAAGTTTCAGAGGGCAGAAATGGGGGCATTAGCGGTAGGGTGTTCGGAGCCCCTATACCCAGGGTGGGTACGGGGAAAAATCAAGAGAGCAGCCTAAAAACATCAAAATTACGAGGCTTATATACCAATGCCAGAAGCCTGGCCAACAAGATGGGAGAGCTGGAGCTGCTGATGTTTGAGGAGGACTTAGATTTTGTGGGGATAACTGAGACTTGGTTTGACAGCTCTCATGACTGGATGGCGACCATTCAGGGGTATTCCCTTTATCGCAGAGATAGAGAGGGTAAAAAAGGGGGAGGGGTATGTTTGTATATTAAGAACAGTATACAGGTAAATATGAGGGATGATATTAATAATGGAGCTATGGACGAGGCAGAATCCCTATGGGTAGAGCTTCAAAGGGAAGGCACGGTGGGGAAGGTAATATTGGGCGTATGCTACAGGCCCCCAAACCAGAGGGAGGAGGGTGAGGCGGACCTCATGTTACAGATAGGATTGGCAGCAAGGATGGGAAATGTCATTATAATGGGGGACTTTAATTATCCTGATATAGACTGGGCAGAAGGAACCGCGCATTCAGCCAAGGCTCGGCAGTTCCTAAATGTTTTGCAGGACAATTTCATGGGTCAGATGGTGAATGCACCGACAAGAAACAATGCGGTACTTGACCTACTGATTACCAACAATACAGACCTGCTCACGGATATAGAAATACGGGACAACTTAGGGAACAGTGACCATAGGTCAATTGGTTTCAGTATTAATTACAGTAATAGGAAACACAAGGGTAATATAAGGACACTGAATTTCAAAAGAGCCAATTTCCCTAAACTGCGCTCGCTGCTAGAAAATATCAATTGGGATAGAACCCTGGGAACAAAGAACACGGAGGAAAAATGGGAGTGCTTCAAGAGCATACTTAACAAGGGGGTGGGCCAGTGCATTCCACAGGGAAATAAATTTAAAAGAGCAAAACTAAACCCGGGGTGGCTAAACTCCAACATAAAAATGTATATTAGAGCTAAAGAAAAGGCCTTCAAAAAATACAAGACTGAGGGGTCATTGGCAGCATTTAAGCATTACAAAGAGTGTAATAAGAAATGTAAAGATGAAATCAGGGCGGCTAAAATAGAACACGAGAGACATATAGCGGAGGAGAGTAAAAAGAACCCCAAGAAATTCTTTAAGTATATAAACAGTAAGAAAGCGAGGCCAGAACACATTGGCCCCATAAAAGATGATAAAGGAAAAATGGCCACTGAGGACAGAGAAAAGGCGGAAGTGTTAAATAATTTCTTTTCTTCAGTCTTCACAAAGGAATCGGGGGGCTACACGAACCCCGCTTGTAAGGCCGAACTAAATAATACACCTCAGGAAGTGCTGCCATGGCTAACAGAGGATAGACTTAGAGCTAAACTAGAGAAACTTAACATAAATAAATCCCCGGGACCGGATGGCTTGCACCCAAGGGTTCTAAATGAGCTCAGTCAGGTGATTGCCAGACCATTATTCTTGATCTTTAAGGATAGTTTACAGACGGGTATGGTGCCAGCTGATTGGAAAAAAGCCAACGTGGTACCAATATTTAAAAAGGGGCCGAGATATATCCCGGGTAACTATAGGCCGGTCAGCCTAACATCTGTAGTCTGCAAAATTTTGGAGGGGATGATAAGGGACCACATACAAGACTTTAGTAATGAAAACGGTATTATAAGTAGTAATCAGCATGGATTCATGAAAAATCGTTCATGCCAAACCAATCTATTAACCTTCTACGATGAAGTGAGCTGCCACTTAGATAAAGGTAAGCCTGTGGATGTGGTGTATCTGGACTTTGCAAAGGCCTTTGACACCGTTCCCCACAAACGCTTACTGTACAAACTAAGGAAGGTAGGTATGGACCATAAGGTGAGTACCTGGATAGAGAACTGGCTCCAGGGGAGAGTACAGAGGGTGGTGATTAATGGGGAGTACTCGGATTGGGCGGGTGTGGAAAGTGGGGTCCCCCAGGGTTCTGTCCTGGGACCAATCCTGTTTAATTTATTCATAAATGATCTAGAGGAGGGGATATCTAGTACAATCTCAGTATTTGCAGATGATACTAAATTAGGCATGCCAATATCTTCTATGCAGGATGTGGAAATCTTGCAAGCAGACCTGAACAAAATAACGGGGTGGGCAACTACATGGCAGATGAGATTTAATGTAGAAAAATGTAAAGTAATGCACTTGGGGGCCAGAAACCAGAAAGCAAGCTACTCACTAGGGGGGGAACCTCTGGGTGAGTCTAGGATGGAAAGGGACCTGGGGGTACTGGTAGACAACAGGCTTGGAAGTGGCATGCAATGCCAAGCCGCTGCAAGCAAAGCCAACAGAATACTGGGTTGTATAAAAAAGGGGATTCACTCCAGAAATAAAGAGATTATTCTCCCACTCTACAAGACTCTGGTCCGGCCACATCTGGAGTATGCTGTCCAGTTCTGGGCACCGGTCCTCAGGAAGGATGTGCTTGAAATGGAGAAAGTCCAGAGAAGGGCAACAAAAATAATTAGGGGAATGGAGGACATCGGCTATGAGGAAAGACTACAAGCACTGAACTTGTTCTCTCTGGAGAAGAGACGCTTGAGGGGGGATATGATATCAATGTACAAATACTGTACTGGCGACCCTAGCATAAGGAACAAACTATTTAGAGTAAGGGAATACAATAAGACACGTGGCCACTCACTAAAACTAGAGGAAAGGCGGTTTAACCTTAAAGTGCGTAAGGGGTTCTTCACTGTAAGAGCGGTAAGGATGTGGAATTCTCTTCCGCAAGCAGTCGTATCAGCGGGGAGCATTGATAGTTTCAAAAAACTATTGGATGGACACCTTAAAGACCACAACATACAGGGGTATACAATGTACAACATATAGGGGTATACAATGTACGGTTAAAAGCAAGCACACACACATAGGTTGAACTGGATGGACTTGTGTCTTTTTTCAGCCTCACTAACTATGTAACTATGTAACTATGTAACCTACGAGGTCCTCCTGGATTATATGAGGTGGTGCGGAGACCGAATTCTCTATTTGGAACACCTTTGTGGCGTGGATCCAGACCCTAAGGAGCCATTCGTTAGGAATGTCACACCTTTAAAAAGATCCTAGTATTTTTTTTTTTTGTTTGTTTACTTATGATGCACGTTGCAACACAAAGAAATGTCACATTTGTAATTGTTGCCCATTATAAACAAAAATCTAACAAAAAAATCAAAAAAAGTTTAAAAAAAAACCCTTTTTTTTGGGACCCAAAAAAACAAAAAAAAACAAAAAAAGCCTTGTTTTTGGCAACCAAAAAAAATATAAAAATTAAAAAAAAACCCTTTTTTTGGGACCCAAAAAAACAAAAAAAACAAAAAAAGCCTTGTTTTTGGCAACCAAAAAAAAAAAATGTTTACAAAAAAGCCTTGTTGTTTTTGGTAACAAACTAAACCAAAAATGTTTACAAAAAAGCCTTGTTGTTTTTGGTAACAAACTAAACCAAAAATGTTTACAAAAAAGCCTTGTTGTTTTTGGTAACAAACTAAACCAAAAATGTTTACAAAAAAGCCTTGTTGTTTTTGGTAACAAACTAAACCAAAAATGTTTACAAAAAAGCCTTGTTGTTTTTGGTAACAAACTAAACCAAAAATGTTTACAAAAAAGCCTTGTTGTTTTTGGTAACAAACTAAACCAAAAATGTTTACAAAAAAGCCTTGTTGTTTTTAGGGCAAACGACAAAACCACAAATGTTTACAAAAAAGCCTTGTTGTTTTTAGGGCAAACGACAAAACCACAAATGTTTACAAAAAAGCCTTGTTGTTTTTAGGGCAAACGACAAAACCACAAATGTTTACAAAAAAGCCTTGTTGTTTTTAGGGCAAACGACAAAACCACAAATGTTTACAAAAAAGCCTTGTTGTTTTTAGGGCAAACGACAAAACCACAAATGTTTACAAAAAAGCCTTGTTGTTTTTAGGGCAAACGACAAAACCACAAATGTTTACAAAAAAGAATTGTTTTTGTGAAAACCTTCCAAAAAATGATGTCAAAACATAAAAAATGTTTAAAATGTTTATCTAAATTAAATTTAAGTATGTTGCTCTTTGCAACACAAATGTTACATTGGCAATTTAGTTCATTCTATTATATATTGTAATATATTTTTTGTACGCTACAGTTGGTAGACACCCACATGTGTTATTAAAACATTTATTTTATTACCCAAGTTTTCTTTTTGGTGTACACATCGAATGTCTTTTGTGTTGTATTTGTTTAGTTGAGTGGTGTGGTCTGTAATTGTTAGTATGTTGGCTTTGGTTTATGTTAGCCTTGAGACTTGTTTTGAAGCTACATTTGAAGGGAGACCTTTTCTTGGGTCGTTCTGTGAACATTGAGTTATCTAAATTTACATGAAATCATATGTTTGGAGATAGAGAAGCACGTGTGTATAAATGCCTACATTAACCAGGGCCATTACTTGGCCACCAACACTCCTAAAAAACCAAGAGCAAACACAAACTAATCATTTTGCATAAAATTTTATTTCATCCCCAAAAGAAGCACTATAATAAATCATATTGTGCCACGCTCAAATTAAAAAAAAAAATGGCCCAACAAATTGGCCAATGTAAATCATTAACAAAACTAAACCAAATTAAACAAAAAAACAAAAAATCAAGTTGGTGGTGGTGCCTGAAGCAGTGTGGTGAGCACTGTTAAGTTTCCTGCCATCAAATGGTGGGCCAATAGTTCCATCTGGTCTGGGGTTAACTGTAGAGTTGTGCTCAAGTGGCCCATTAGGATCATATCTTGTGTCTGAGGCTGCTGATGATGCAGGGTGTTGAACGTTGGAAATGTCCCAGACAGAAGATGTTCTGCCAATAGTGTCATCTGCTCTGGGGTCAGCCTAAGCATTTGGGCAACGTGTGCCATTACCATGAGATGGGATCGTTGCTGCTCCAAGGCTATTTGATGCTGCTGGTGGTGCAAGGGTTGTGAAGATGTGTGGGGAGTGGTGGTTGATTGTTTGTTGTGGTCCACGGTGCGGGGGCAAACGACATGTCGCATTGGTGACAAAAAAGAAGAACGGCCTGGGGAGGAGTGAAGTGATAAAGGTGTGGAGGGAATGTAGTCAGGTGGAAGGGGTACTGTGGAACCAGTGCGCATTGAGGTTGTGCAGGAGGATTGCTCATTGAGGGGTGTGGGAGTCCGAACGGAGTGTGAAGTGCTAGGAGTGGCTACAGGAGGAATTGTCCCATCCCCAGCTGCCTGACAAGTGGCCAACACTGGCATTACCCTCCCACTACCACAACCTGCAGTGGCAGGTGAGTGAGATGTTTGGGAGGGCTCTGCCAATGGGGCATCTTCAGATCCAAACAGGCATTGGCGTGTGGCCAGCACCTGAGTGTCAACACTTTGCCGATCCCGTTGATGCTGGTCTGCTAAACTTACCAAGCTGTTACGCATATCCTGTTGAACCTGTAACATATCCTGGTGAACCTGTACCATTGTTGCTACAGATTCCTGTATGAGCCCGAGCAGACGTACTGCCTCAGTAGATTGCTGAGTACGCCTCCTTAACTCATTTTGGACCTGATACTCATCAAGCAGCCTCTCGGCTACATCCAGCATAGATGGACGAAGTTGGGTAGGTGACAATCCCTCTGCATCTAAGGCTACCTGAAAGCAGAAGAAATAGACCAAATCATTATCAAACATCATGCCTAAATATTTCAGATTAGTTTGACAACTTAACACCCCAAGCAGAACGTTGAAAAGTTTGATGTGCTTCTAATGAGTACTTGTTCATTGTAAGATTATCCAAGCTAGCAACACTTCTGATAATGGGTACATATTATATTGGTATGACTAATATGACAAAGGCAAAAAAGATTCAACATGAAGGTGTTCCCAATTAACCCTGGTGTGGTAGGTTGTTTATGCTTTTGGTAAATCTGTTACTACACCAATGACTTTATACATCTACGTATGTTGTCTAAAATCTTGCCATCAATCGGCTAGAGGACAACCCAACCAAACGATACCCATGAATTTGGACCTGGAAAATCAAAGACGGGCCGGACTTTAAAGATCCTGGATGTTTTTGGAACATTAGTGGCACACCAAATTATAACATAATTCCCTGATGTTCAAGATAGAACTCTTGTTGTGCTGGTGCATCGTCAGAATGTCATAGCACTAATTTAACACACACAATGTAAGCCACATCTAGTCCAAAATCAATGCTACCATTGAAATGTTACATGTGCACCTTGTTCCCTTATATCACATACCACAGCACTGGATGCAGAATCGTCGCCAGCTCCTGATCCAACTCCAGCTGCAACGTCAAGAGGGGCCTGATGTTCTTTTAAAAACAAAAAAAAAAAAACATGTTTAGTACATAACCTTAGTCAGTAATGATTATGGCCAGATTGCCCTCCTAGCTTCATGAATGAAGCATTGAGGCCAAACATTCAAAAGTGCTTTCCTGGGCTCATAGGACACTTGCTAAACCCTCCCAAAGGTTAAGAAGGCTTGGTCTGCCTACTAATGACGGCACCCATTAATGCTGTCAACTGTGTTTTGCAGGGTAAACATCTAAAAGGCAACACTCTTTCATAAGAAAAAACATGTGTGTTAATGAGGTTAATAAGATTCAAAAAAACATTATTTGACTAGACATACCAACACCTTCCTCCAGGCCTAGCTGCACTGGGTGTGTTCCCTGCTGCGGATCTTCTGTAAAGGACATAGCAATATGAGCTATCTTGGAAAAAAAAAAACATCTACATTGTTTGGCACAGTATGATATTGGACCTACCAGGAGGAGGGTCAGCACTGATGTCAACACCTGTGAGTCCGTCTGGTTCGCCAAGCTGCATGGGCTGTGGAGGGGCTGAGATCCGTGCTACAGATGAACAAATTGCAGGTTGGGGAAAACAAAAAAAGGACAATTGGAAGGGCAAGTATCACATTCTCTTAATGTCACACATAGGATAGTAGTTAATCTTTTCCAAACAACTCACACAATTGACATCCAAGATAATATCCTACCTCGGTGCAAAGCATCCGAATCTAAGTCCTCTCTGGGAAAGATGGTATCGGGTCCTATGATGTTCAAGAAAGGTAATTGATAATCCCAGAGAGAACTTCGTGCACGTTCATCCAGCCGACCTTGACGGTCATAAAGACCCTCCGCAGCCCATGCAATTAGCTTCTTCCGAACGGACCCACAGATGTTGTTGACCTTCTTCCGCACACTGTCACGGTGGCGAGGTGCTTCACCCAGTGCATTTACAGCATCCCGGATTTCATCCCACAATCTGTTCTTCTCTGTTACTGAGTAAGACGCGGCCCTGGTCCCATGTATCGCCTGATATCTGGCCATATAGGCGTGGACCAGGGCACAGCACTGATTGTGGGTGAAACGGGGAAGCCGGGGTAATGTGGACAAGCTGACTCTGGTGGACGGACCCGCTCCAGGACTACTGTCAGAAGAGCCAGCTTGTCCACTTGGTGTGTTAACACCTCCCCCGGCTTCCTCCTCCGGGATGGGGATGGTGGACTCCCTCATGGATACAGCTGGAGCCTCCCTCACACCAGAGCCAGACGATCTGCCCACCCTGCCCCCCCTGCCCCCCCTGCCCCCCCTGGCCCCCCTGGCCACCCTGCCCCTTCTCATCCTTCCAGTGGGTGGGGCCATGGGAGCACGAGGTGGGCAGAGAATCTGGCTGTCCAGCAGCAGCAAAGAGCCCCAAACTCCTAAATCTGAAATGACAAAAGAAAAAACAGAAAAAACAGGATTTGCAGATTGCTCTTCATATACAGTATAATTAGTGAACAGTTACAGAACACACTTACCTAATGGCACAAACAGACTTGGTGGTGGTGGTGGTGGTAGTAGTGGGCAAAGAGCAGAAGAGGCTGCAAAGAAAAGGAAAAAAAAAACACATAAGAAAACGCATATGGGTACAAATCACACGAGGCCCTCCAAACACTTACCTAATGGCACAAACACGGTGGTGGTGGTGGTGGTGGCAAAAAAAGCAGAAGAGGTTGCAAAGAAATGGAAAAAAAAAAACACATAAGAAAACGCATATGGGTACAAATCACACGAGGCCCTCCAAACACTTACCTAATGGCACAAACACAGTGGTGGTGGTGGTGGCAAAGAGCAGAAGAGGCTGCAAAGAAATGTAAAAAAAAAACACATAAGAAAACGCATATGGGTACAAATCACACGAGGCCCTCCAAACACTTACCTAATGGCACAAACACAGTGGTGGTGGTGGTGGTGGTGGCAAAGAGCAGAAGAGGCTGCAAAGAAATGTAAAAAAAAAACACATAAGAAAACGCATATGGGTACAAATCACACGAGGCCCTCCAAACACTTACCTAATGGCACAAACACGGTGGTGGTGGTGGTGGCAAAAAAAGCAGAAGAGGTTGCAAAGAAATGGAAAAAAAAAAACACATAAGAAAACGCATATGGGTACAAATCACACGAGGCCCTCCAAACACTTACCTAATGGCACAAACACAGTGGTGGTGGTGGTGGTGGTGGTGGCAAAGAGCAGAAGAGGCTGCAAAGAAATGTAAAAAAAAAACACATAAGAAAACGCATATGGGTACAAATCACACGAGGCCCTCCAAACACTTACCTAATGGCACAAACACAGTGGTGGTGGTGGTGGTGGTGGCAAAGAGCAGAAGAGGCTGCAAAGAAATGTAAAAAAAAAACACATAAGAAAACGCATATGGGTACAAATCACACGAGGCCCTCCAAACACTTACCTAATGGCACAAACACAGTGGTGGTGGTGGTGGCAAAGAGCAGAAGAGGCTGCAAAGAAATGTAAAAAAAAAACACATAAGAAAACGCATATGGGTACAAATCACACAAGGCCCTCCAAACACTTACCTAATGGCACAAACAGACTTGGTGGAGGGGGGGTGGTGTAATCCTTTATAGGCAAAAGGAGGCTGCAAACATTAAACATACATGAGAAATCACATGACCTACATACGTGCACACAATAAATTACAGTTATCAGGAAAGCAAAAATGGTGTCTTTGCAAGCTGGGAAGGTAAGGGGGCAGGTTTAGATGCCAAATCTAGACTGCACACCTTTAACAAACATGAGAAAACACATGTCCAAACCACATGCACATGGGGCCAACTGCCAATGATTAAAAGACACTTGAGGGGTTCCCAAGCTATTGTGGGTTGGAGGGGATTCACCATAGACAACTTAAGCACACCCAAGATAAGTACAAATTCTCTCCTTCCTTTTTTTTGGGAGAGAGAGATACAATTGTCTTACCTCCAGATAATGTAGGTTGTGGGTCACAGGGTCTTGCTAGCACATAAGAAACATCGATCTATAACATCCAGCAGCCATATTGGCCATGTGCTCCTTTTATAGCTGGCTCACAGGTGTGATAATTAGCGGCCGTTTCTATATATATCTGCGCATTCGCGAATTTGCGCGTTCAAAATGGAGGACGATATCCCAGACGCATTAGATGGTGCAATGCTGGCATTTATCGGTGCCTTGTTTGAGGAGGCCCTGGCACAGGAGGCAGCAGAAGGTGGGGAAGCTGCAGCAGCAGCAGCAGCACCTCCAGCAGCAGCACCTCCAGTCCGTGTGCCCTTACCTCGCCAGCCACGCATTTTTGCTCCAAGGATCTATTTGGACAAGCTGCGGGATTCTGATGTCAGGAGGAAGTTCCGGCTCGAGCGAGGAACTATTCTACACCTCTACCAGCTCATAGCAGAGAAAATTGACCCGGACACACAGCGCGGCCATGCGGTGCCCGGCATGGCCAGATTGCTGGCCACTTTGTATATTTTAGGGCGTGGCAGCTTCCAAGCCACTTCGGGAAGTATCATGGGCATTAGCCAGCCCACAGTTTCAAGGGTGTTCATGTTGGTCATTAATGCCATAGTGGATATAGTGCCCAATTTTATCCACTGGCCACAGAATGAAAATGAGTGGAATGAAGTCAAGTTGGGTTTCTACCGGCGGGCACACATGCAGCAAATCCTAGGGGCAATCGATGGCACCCACATAGCCATTAGGCCCCCAAGGAGCCACGAAAGTGAATACCGGAACCGCAAGCAGTACCACTCCGTGAACGTCCAATTAGTGTGTGACGCCAAACAGCGCATCATGAGTGTCAACACTGGTCACCCAGGGTCGTGCCATGATTCCAGTATGTTAAGAACAAGTACTCTGTACGAGGTGTTTGAAAGTGGACAAATGCCCGAAGGGTGGCTTATTGGTAAAGTATTTTGTCTTAACAACATAAACTGTAAGATTACATAGACATAGGAATAAGCTACATCGGTGTACACCCTGATTTAAGCAAAGCCTACCTAAAATGGATGTGTTAGGAGTTGTCAGGCTGTTCACACACAACCAGATCAGCAGCTTAGCAGCTCACAAAAGAAAGATTTGCAAAGTTGTCTTTGAGTCCAATGAAGGTGGTTAACCAATGTGTAAATGGTGTCCTCTAGCCACCCAAAGAAAACCTACAAATGATTCCAATGGTATTGCCATATCCCCAAAGTACTTTGCATAAGTGAGTCAATATTGGTTTCCTCACTCTAGTTGCAGATATATTCCAGAAGTAAGACCTAGGCTAATGTAATAGGAACAAAATAGGGGCCAAGTTGGAACTTGCAAGAGAAACCCACCACTTTGTGTGTCCTTTTTCCCATTTGTATTAGTGATTTAGGCAGTTAGACAGAGTTGAGATGTTTCATATGATTTTTTGCAAACAGACGAGCAGGTTGTTTAGTAAAATGCCTAATTGTCTCCCATTTTGAGGAGTCATCTAAAGTCACATGATAGGAAGAACTAATGTATATTTTTCTTATTTTTCAGGGGATGCTGGTTACCCGCAGCTGACGTGGCTGATGGCTCCAATCAGGTACCCCCAGGGCCCAGCAGAGAGGAATTACAACAGGGCCTTGCGGAGAAGCCGGAGTATCATTGAGTTGACCATAGGTCTTCTCAAGTCCCGGTTTCTCTGCTTGGCCCGGCCTGGGGGTGAACTCCTGTACTCTCCTACAAAGGCTTCCAAGATCATCCTGGCGTGCTGCGTGTTGCACAACATGTGCGTTGCCCGGGATGATTCTTGGGAGCTGACGGAGGAGAGGGAGCCAGAGGTCCGTCAGCCGGCGGCCCCCAGGCGGCGGAGCACCGCTGCCGGTATGGCCACCCGGAATACCCTGGTTGCTAGCCACTTTACATGTAAGTACTGTAACCGGTCAAGATAGGGCATGTGTATTAATTAGCTAGTTAGCAGAGGTGCCACTCACAGGGAGACAGAGGGTGATTATCACCTGCCAATGACACTTGCCATTGTAGATAAAGTGTAGTCAACATTGGTAAAATTGTGTTACTTGAGCAAAAACATGCACCTCTAACCATAAACATGTTGGTATTGTGAATAGTGTAAAGGGCTGAGAAGAGCTGGCAGGTGTTTATTTGTGTCTATGCCACCTGTGTAGTTATTGATAACATGAACGGCTGCTTGGTATCTTATGGTGTTGTAATTTTCCAGAACATCAACATCTTGGAATCATGGCACGTACCATGGGAAGCCTGTGGTGATGGGCTGTCTGGCGTCACAGGTGTGTATTCAAATGTTTACATTAATGATTTCTGGTTTGTGTAAGTTGGCATAAAATGTGTTATTTCACTCGTGATGTCGAAATTAAATGAAGTTCAGAATGAAGCAAACAGGCATTAAGATGTGATTTTCATTATGAAATGTCTTATCCTTTGTTTTATTTTTCCAGGAGTGGTACTGCTTGCGGGTGTAGGTGGTAGAAACCCACCTTGATGGACTCCACTCATTTTCTTTTGTGGTCAGTGGATATTTGGTAAGGCACATGGCCAATGACCAACATGAACACCCTGGAACTTCGAAAGTGGCTTGGAAGCTGACCAGCAAACTTGCCATGCCTGTCCCCTATGAGCTGGTAGAGGTGCAGAATGGATTCTGAACTCTGCCGGAAGTTGTGGAAGACATCAGAATCCCGTAGCCATGGAGCAAAGATCGTGGTCTGGCGCTGTAAAGGCACACGGACTGGAGAGTGACAATATTCTTTTGCTGCATCCCTCCTTCTGCTGTCATTCTCAAATAAATAAATACATTAGAATTGAACATGTGTTTTTTTGTTTTGTGTGGGTGCCTACAGACAAAAGGGCCATCCACACTGTAAGATTTAGAGAAGACTTTATCCTTCAGATTGACATTTTCTATGTAGTGCAAGGGCCTGCCTGATTGCATCCAAATTGAAAGTGTTGAGGTTTGAGCTTATATTATATGGTTTGGTTAAGTCTACAGGAAAGAGTCTAGACAAATTGTTAGTGTATGGCCCATTAAACTGCCAAGGCCGGAGTTTTGCACTTTGCATGCTGCTTGTACTGGTGATGTGAGGGGTTGTAATGTAGAGTAGGGATGTGACAGTGTTGTGTTGAGGTGTGAGGCAAATGTAGTGTTGGACTATGAGGGTCTGTGTTGTTGAAATATGTAGAGAGTCCAATATCAGACACCTATGTTTATTGGTCAAGAAATTGTAAGAACCATGGTAAATATGTAAAGAATTGCATCTCGATAAAACTAGGACCACACTCATAAAATCAAAATTGTGTTGTTTCCATTGATGTGCTTGAAATTTGGGTAGGACACCCCCCCCCCCCCCAATTCAAGATAGTTTAAAAAAACTGTTTAAAAAAATGAGAGTGAAAAGAGATCCCAAGTGTAGTGATGTGATTTGAACCCATGACGTTGTTAACTGCAGTGAAGTTGCAAAGCACTTAGCTATTGTGCAGAATAAAGCTGTATGGTGGAAAAAAAGGAGTGTGTTAAGGCTAAAAAGCACATATAGCTAAAGAACTAAACATTGTATGGAATGTGGGAAGAAGACCATGGTAAAATTGTGAGGTTTCATCTTGCCCTGAAGTAGGGTAGGGGTTTGGTCACTTGCCTTTGGTACTTTCCTTCATAAGATCGATTCGACACACAGACAAGATCAAAAAAACACTTAAAATGGTGTAAGCTTGCAAGCGCTTCTGAGTGTAACATTATTTAGCAATATATATGATGTAATCCGTTACATTTTAGCAATATAAACAAAAAAAGAAAATAAAAAAAGTAGGTGGAGATGGTAAGCCTCGAACCTACAGCAGAGGGAGATGAATTACAGACATGTGATGTGTGCACTAATCCACTAGCCCACATCGCTATGTGAAACTGCTATAAGCACGAAGACATAAGTTTGCGAATTGGCGAAGCCGCGATCGTAAGTGAATCCCGCTGACGGCGGAATTCATTATTGCTGTTTTACTCGCCAATTCGCCGCAGCGCCAGTTAATTGATTTGAACGCGGCGAAACTGAAACACGTCATAGATGTTTGAAGCTGCAGTTTCTTTAAATCCGGCCCTATGTAACTGACAATCTGTCCCTGGTGCACACAGCCAACCTCTCCCTACACTGACAAAAAGCAGAATGTGAAATGGCCGCCAGGTCAGGTCTATTTATAAGGTAGGGGGTATGTCCATGTGCTGAAATGTCTCAATTGGCCGTTCCACCTGATGGCTGTGTCATGGGTAAAAGTTCTCCCGAATGTAAACTAATATGGCCGTCGCGAACAACGCCATATGTTCGCAAAATCAGCGAGCTGCGAACGAGCAAAGTTCGCCGCGAACCGACCGCCGGGCGAACTGCAAGGCCATCCCTACTCACATATGGTGGGAATGCCCGAAAATTAAAAAATATTGGAAGGAAATATTAACTCAAATCAAAAAGATTACAAACATAGAAGTCCCGGAAGAACCGTGGGTGTGCCTATTCCATGGTACAAAAAGCTCAATAAGACAATATAAAAGTACAATAATTCCACACTTGTTGAACGCAGCAAAAGGTTTGATTCCGCTATATTGGCAAAAAGTAGATGCTCTGACATTGTGCGAATGGATTAAAAGGGTAGAATTAATAAAAAATATGGAATATCTAATATATCTAAGGAATATCGGGGACGATGAGAGAGAAAACTGGGTGAATATTTGGGAAAACTGGAATAAGTTAAAAAAAACAAGGGATGAATATGAGAGAAGGAGAGGAAGAAAATTAAGGGTAAAATGGGAGTAGGGACGAGGGGGGTTAGAGCAAATGGAGAAAAATGCAAGTTGTTTGTTATTTTTAATCTGTATTTGTTGCGTGTATTTGTATTGTGAAAAGGAATAAATAAATATTTAAAAAAAAAAAAAAAAGAGAGGAGATAGGAGAATTATTAAATACGTGCAAAGAAGGTTGAGAACGGCGCTACCTTTTTCAGAGATTAGGTGCACTGAGTGAATGGATAACTTATCAAATAAACAGTGATGTTTAAATATAATTTATAAAGTGCACAAGTAAATCATAATCTAATGCAATTGTATAGCAATACCTGAATATAATAAATAAATAAATAAATTATAAAGTGCACAAGTGGCTCACGGTCTGAGCAGAGACCGGTTTTAATAATAATTTGTAAATTATAGGATAGTCGTGCAGTAATGCAGTGCAAAGTGCCAGTGCAAAAAATCTACAAAGAAGAATGGGAAGAGACAGTGAATTTTATTCAAGAATAAATATAAGTGCAGTGTACATCCGATCGGTGAAGAAACTATAAGTGATAGATTAAATTAAAAATGGAAACAAAATCATTGAGTAAGTGTTAATGTGAGCAGGGGTGAAAAAATCTAAATAAAAGAGCCGATCGATTTACAAGGCTTTCAATGTAAATGAAAAAGCTCCGGGTTGCAACCACCAGCGTGGCCACTAGGTGTGGCACCCTATATACAACCTGCTATGGCTTCTGCTTAGGATGGTGCCCAGGGGTTCCTCCGATCCTTATTAACCGTTTTATGAACTGTGTGTTCCTCAAAAATAAACACAGAAAAGGAAACCCCCTGGTGCCGTATTTTAAGTACAACTGGAACGAATTAGTGTAGTGACTCACAAGTTAGGCTGCAGGCTGTCCGCGATCAGTGGTTTTCAGCCGGGAAGCTTCCGCGTTCCACGGCTCTAGATCCGAGTGCCGGAAGTGA
This sequence comes from Pelophylax lessonae, assembly GCF_965119305.1. NCBI lineage: Eukaryota > Metazoa > Chordata > Amphibia > Anura > Ranidae > Pelophylax > Pelophylax lessonae. The sequence continues at coordinate 147,680,915 of NC_138773.1, read as the reverse complement.
CGTGATGACGTAGAAGACTCCACCCTACGCGTTTCATCAGAGGACGTCTGCTGGAGCGTCCTCTGACGAAACGCGAGAATTTCTAAAAAAGGAGAATTTTTAAGGCTGCTTCGCTTTAAATTGTAAATTCTATTTTAATCCCTACCCATTGGTGGAGTTAATTAAAACCCTTTGTGCTGCATTAGTGGCCACTAGCAGTGTTTTTTAACCCCCTCATAAAGGGGTTAAAATAATTAACACTGACACATGTGTCACTAATGCAGCACAAAGGGGTTAAATTACAATCACTGGTCACTAATGCACCAGTGGCAGAACATTAACCCCCTTCTTGCTGCACTTTACTAATGGTTGGGGGAGACAGAGGAGACACTGAAAGAGAGAGGGGGAGCTGAGAGAGGGAGGGGGGGCTGAGAGAGGGAGGATGTGAGTGAGAGATAGATAGAGGGGGGCTAAGAGAAAAAGGGTGGCTGAGAGGGGCTGAGAGAGGGAGGAGGTGAGTGAGAGTAGGGGATTCAGAGGCAGGGGGGTAAGAAAGAGAGAGGGGGGCTGAGAGAGGGAAGAGGTGAGAGTGAGAGAAAGAGAATGGGACTGAAATGCGGGGGGGTAAGAAAGAGAGGAGGGCTGAGAGAGGGGGGGGGCTGGAAGAGAGGTGTGGCTGAGAGAGAGAGGAGGGCTGATAGAGAGAGGAAGGCTGAGAGAGAGTGGGGGGAGGGGGGAGATGAGGAGGGAGAGGGACCCCTAGCCCTGTCCCTATCTGCAGTCCCTCGTCTGTCCTCCTATCCTAGTCTGTGTCTGCAGGTATGTATGTGTATCAATGTATGATGATGCCAGTACCTTCAATGCCAGTCTCCTTGATCTGGGGGTGCTTTGCTCCTTTCAGTGGCTCCCTGGCAAGCCTGTGCCTCCAGCCTGTCCTTGTCCTCATTGCTGATGTTGGAGCAAAGAGGAGGTTGAAAGAGACAAAGTCTAGGCTTTGGGAGGTGTCAGGATGCTGCGCCTATTCGGGGGTCAAGGAGGCTGTGAAGCTTTTCTTCCTCCTGGGCTCCCAGGCCCAGTGTTCCCCTTCCACATGGCCTCTGTCAGTGGGGCTTCCCTCTTGCTGCCTGGAGATAGATACCTGCACCCAGAGGACACCGCGGTGCCATGGTCCCGCCACCACGGAGCCTGACATGACATCAAGGCCAGCACACTTGGGACGGCACCCCTCTAAAAGACTGCTGTCCCATAAGAGGAAAATAAGAGCATAAATACCATTGTCAAAGGAGCACTGTCTGGCCCTGGAGCATCCCATTCAAACCCCTTCTCCAGTGGGAAAAGAAGTGGGAGGGAAGAGAGGGGGGGTGTACACAAGCTGCACTGCTTTCCCTATAGGTGGCTGCAGCACCTCGCCAGCTTTTAATGTGCAGGAGGCGGGTCTGAGATCCCCCTCCCACACATGAAAGCCAGCAAGATCCTGCAGCTGCATATACAAAAGGTGGTGGTGTGGAAGGCCTCAGCCTCTCCGTCCCTTCTTCTCGTCTGACATCCTAGTTGCCATGTGACTGGTGGCTACAAGGTGCATGCGCGAATCGGGACCTTCAGTTCAGCGGTGGCTTAGGTTGCCATGGATCAGCTTGGTGGGCGGGGGAATGGTGAGACTTTTTCCACTCCTTCAGCATACATCGGCTGCAGCCGGCCCTGCATCCCACACATCCACCCACCGCCAGCCCTGCAATCCACACATCCACCCACAACCGGCCCTGCAATCCACACATCCACCCATGGCCGGCCCTGCATTCCGTTATGCAGCACATGGGCCACCAGCTGGCCCTACATATCACACAGCCAACTCTTCCTAAATCATGCAGCCCCGGCACACCGGGACAATGCCTGGTGTGCCCTATGGCCAGTCCGGGCCTGCCTATGACAGTGACCACATAACTTGGATGCACAGTGTTCAGGAGAGCAAAGGAAGACAATCAGGTAGCAATGTCCATGGAGGGTAGGCTCTTCCTGGAAGTTATGGAAAAGAGTATTGAGAAAGACGAATCTAATAGCTGGGTTTCACCTCTTCCCTTTAAGCCACAAAGATGACGTTTGCCTAACAACAGGGAGAAAGTAAATAAAGGCTTCACTTCCCTAAGACACAATCTTCAAAGAAAACCAGAGATGAGAGAACATTTATTTTCCTTCATGGAGAAAATATTCCAGAATGGTCATGCTGAGATAGCCCCAAACCTCAAAGACTCAGAGGAATGCTGGTACTTACCTATATTTGGAGCCTATCACCCTAAGAAGCCAGGGCAGATTAGAGTAGTGCTCGACTCCAGCACCAAGCATGAGGGTGTCTTCCTAACGGATGTCCTTATCTCTGGCCCTGACCTTAACAACAGACTGTTAGGAGTACTCCTCCGCTTCCGCAAAGATTCAGTTGCATTCATGGCAGACATACAATAAATGTTCCATTGCTTTCTTGTTAAAGAAGAACACCAAAGCTTTCTGAGGTTCCTTTGGTTCAGGGACAATAACCCCTCTGGAGACATTACAGAATACCACATGAGGGTGCACATATTTGGCAACAGTCCTTCCCCTGCAGTTGCTATTTATGGCCTCAGACACTCTGCTAGAGTTGGAGAGTCAGAGTATGGGTCAGATGTCAGACAATTTGTGGACAAGGATTTTTCTGTAGTTGACTGCTTGAAATCACTACCCACAAAAGAAGCCGCAATCAGTCTCCTCAAAAGAGCTCAGGCAATGCTTGCTTGCTCCAACTTAAGACTCCATAAGATTGCTTCCAACAGTAGGGAAGTTATAGAAGCCTTTCCTGGCCAAGATTATTATAGCGAGGTAAAGGACTTAGATCTAGGCACAGACTCACTTCCCATGCAACACAGCCTTAGTTTGCTTTGGGATTTAAAATCTGACACTTTTACCTTCCATGTAAACGCGGAAGAAAAGCCCTTTATCCGTAGAGGTGTCCTGTACCATAAACAGCCTGTATGATCCTTTAGGCTTTGCAGCACCTGTTACCATCTGGGGTAAAGCACTACTTAGAGACTTAAGCCCCGTACACACGTACCGATTGTTGGCCGGTGTTGTTGTGTTGGCTGAAATGTGCTCTAGACTGCACACGAATTTTGTCGGCCAACAACAACCAACTGCAGAAGTGATGTCATGTTCTGGTCTACTTTTCCTGTGTTTTTTCTTCTCTGAGCATGCCCAGTCTTGCTCATCTGACTTTTGTCGGCCGAAATCTGTACTGACTGACAAACAATCGGCCATTCTGGTGACGGCCAACAAAAATTTTATAGCATGCACACCAGATTTTGTTCGGCCGAAAAGTCACAGTTGGTTGTCGGAATCATCATAATAACAAGCCGATAATCAGCCGATCGGGCGGCGGCCGAAAATTCACGGCCAACAATCGGTACGTGTATACGGGGCTTAAACCTGTGAGACATTAGACTGGGAGGACCCTCTCCCCACCGACAGGAAGAACCTATAGATAGAGTGGAAGGACTCACTAACAGCTGTATCTAGCCTCAAAGTTTCACGCCCATATGCCATCGACAGAAGTTCAGATGCAAAGACTTTGTGTGTTTTCTGATGCTTCTGTTAAAGCAATTGCTGCTGTAGCCTACCTCAAAACCATATACACTAAAGGACAATGCCACATAGGGTTTGTAATGGGTAAAGCAAAACTTACACCACTCCCCGAACACACCATACCCAGATTGGAACTTTGTGCTGCAGTATTGGCTATAGAGCTAGCTGAACTAATTGCAACAGAGACAAACATAGAAATTCAAGAAGCTGAGTTTTACACAGACAGTAAAGTAGTTCTGGGTTATATCTACAATGAAACTAGGCATTTCTATGTCTATGTCAATAACAGAGTGTTGAGGATAAGGAGGTCCACCCGCCCAAAACAATGTCATTTTGTGCCTACAGACTGCAATCATGCAGACCTAGCAACCAGATTTGTTGCAGCCAGCTGCCTCGAAAGTACTTCATGGTTTACAGGTCCCACCTTTCTGCGCAGTCCAGACTGCAACACTAATGACCATGCCACATTTGATTTAATTAATGTAGACTATCCAGAGGATCCAGTGATTCTCACACCTGCCATGCTACTCACTCAAAAGACTGGCCTTGATGGTGCTCCAGCTGGAGAGTTTTGTGAAAAGGTCCTTTACAAACGTCAGTGGAGACAAGTACAAACCCTTGCCAATACCTTCTGGAGTCCGTGGAAGAAACAATATACAGTATCTCTACCCTTTAAGCAAGGAAAAAGTGGCACATTGAAAAACCTACTCTTAAACCTGGTGATGTTGTGCTCATGAGAGATTGCCAGACACAAAGGTCTGGTCACCAGAGTACTGCCAAGCGAGGATAAGCGTGTCCTTAAAGTTGAAGTCAATATCTTCCAGCAGAATAAGGCCAAAGTAATTTTAAGACCAGTGACCAAACTTGTTCTGTTGCTTAGTGACATCACATGACGTCAGGCGGAGAGTGTTCGGTCCACCAGACTTTTATTCAGTATACTTGTGTTTATGTTGTTTAAAATAACATGTTGGGTTTTCTTGATTCACACAAGTTAGTTATATGCAGAGCGCAGGTGCCACCTACTGTTCTTTTCTGGTATAGCTTCAACTGTTCTGCAATAACTACATATTGTACTCTCAGAATGTGTTTAATAAAGTTGTTAGGAACCAGGGCATTCTGGGTAGGATTTCTACAGGAAGTGAATAAACCACCATTTTGAGAAGATACAGCAGGGCAGCAAGACATGTTTTCTCAATCTCTCGCCGTCACCCCTGAGAGGGCTTAAAAAGTAAGTTCTTGTTATCCCATCCTGTATTTTAAAGCATTTTTTCTTGATCGTATGCAATTTTGTACTGATTGATGTTTATTTTTTATCAATTTGTAGTTTCACCTGGCTTGTTCTAATAAATTTGTGATCAAAGAAATATGGCATCTGAAGTTTATGGACCGACAATTTTGAAAAAAAAAAAAAAAAACTTTTTACTTTCTGCTATAAAACATATTAAATATAAAAAAATTAAAAAATCTAATTTCTTTATCAATTTAGGTCAATATGTATTCTTCTACATGTTTTTGGAAAAAAAAAAAAAAAAATCCCAATAAGCATATATTAATTGAAAAATATGTGGAGGTGGATGGCACTGCCAAAAAGGTGTATGAGGGAAGAAGGTAAAAATCCTGAAGTGTATATACTTAGGTTACACCTAGACGAACTTACTGTAGGTAGGATAAATGTAATAAATACACTTTAAAACACAGTAAAAAACAAAAGTGCATACATAAATAATATATAAAATCCCAGGATAAATAAGTGACTGTTGGTGAAAAATTAATTAAAGTGACTGAGTGTCTCAAAAAATTACACAGACAAAAATTGTGCAATTAGTTACATATTACATATAGTTACATAGTTTGTGAGGTTGAAAAAAGACATCAGTCCATCCAGTTCAACCTATTATGTGTGCGTGTGTTTGTTGTTAACCGTACATTGTATACCCCTGTATGTTGTGGTCTTTAAGGTGCCCATCTAATAGTTTTTTGAAACTACCTATGCTCCCTGCTGATATGATTGTTTGCGGAAGAGAATTCCACATCCTTACTGCTCTTACAGTGAAAAACCCCCTACATATTTTAAGGTTAAACCGCCTTTCCTCTAGTTTTAGTGAGTGGCCACTTGTCTTATTGTATTCACTTTCTCTGAATAGTTTGTTTCTTATGCTAGGGTCTCCAGTACAGTATTTGTACATTGATATCATATCCCTCCTCAATTGTCTCTTCTCCAGAGAGAATAAGTTCAGTGCTTGTAGTCTTTCCTCATAGCTGATGTCCTCCATTCCCCTAATTATTTTTGTTGCCCTTCTCTGGACTCTCTCCAGTTCCAGCACATCCTCCCTGAGGACCGGTGCCCAGAACTGGACAGCATACTCCAGATGTGGCCGGACCAGAGTCTTGTAGAGAGGGAGAGTAATCTCTTTTTTTCTGGAGTGAATCCCCTTTTTTATACATCCCAGTATTATGTTGGCTTTGCTTGCAGCGGCTTGGCATTGCATGCCACTGCCAAGCCTGTTGTCTACCAGTACCCCCAGGTCCTTTTCCATCCTAGACTCACCCAGAGGTCCCCCCCAGTGAGTAGCTTGCTTTCTGGTTTCTGGCACCCAAGTGCATTACTTTACATTTTTCAACATTAAACCTCATCTGCCATGTAGTTGCCCACCCCATTATTTTGTTCAGGTCCGCTTGTAAGGTTTCCACATCCTACATAGAAGATATTGGCATGCTTAGTTTAGTATCATCCACAAATACTGAGATTGTACTAGATATCCCCTCCTCTAGGTCATTTATGAATAAATTAAACAGGATTGGCCCCAGGACAGAACCTTGGGGGACCCTACTTTCCACACCACTTTCCCACTTTCCCAATCCGAGTACTCCCCATTAATCACCACCCTTTGCACTCTCCCCTGGAGCCAGTTCTCTATCCAGGTACTCACCTTATGGTACATACCTACCTTCCTTAGTTTGAACAGTATGGTTTGTGGGGAACGGTGTCAAAGGCCTTTGCAAAGTCCAGATACACCACAACCACAGGCTTACCTTTATCTAGGTGGCAGCTCACTTCATCATAGAAGGTTAATAGATTGGTTTGGCAAGAACGATTTTTCATGAATCCATGCTGATTACTACTAATAATACCATTTTCATTACTAAAGTCTTGTATGTGGTCCCTTAACATCCCCTCCAAAATCTTGCAGACTACTGATGTTAGGCTGACCGGCCTATAGTTACCCGGGATATATCTCTGCCTTTTTTTAAATATTGGTATTGGTACCACGTTGACTTTTTTCCAATCAGCTGGCACCATACCCGTCTGTAAACTATCCTTAAAGATCAAGAATAATGGTCTGGCAATCACCTGGCTGAGCTCCTTAAGAACCCTCGGGTGCAAGCCATCCGGTCCCAGTGATTTATTTATGGTAAGTTTCTCTAGTTTAGTTCTAAGTCTATCTTCTGTTAGCCATGGCGGTACTTCCTGAGGTGTATTATTTAGTTTGGCCTTACAAGCTGGGTTAGTGTAGGTAACAAGTGCAATTATAAGGTGCTGACGTGCCTATATATATTTTGACAGGAAGTCAGGTAAATCTGTGGATGTAGTCACAGACAGGAGATAAATTTCCACCTGGTTTGGAAAATTCACCAATTACTATAGGGTGTCGGCTGAAAAGGTAGCCAGGACGGCTTAAGGAAGTTGAAAGGCCTTCAGCTGTTCGGAATGAGGAAGTTAAGGCCTCTATAATTTGTCCAAAGGAAGTCTATTGATTGCTGCCTCCTGACACCGTGTGGGGAGAGGTGGACAGTCAGATGTGTGCCTCCCGACGCTGTGTGAGCATGGGAGAAGGGATGCCCCCTGAAGCTGTGTGAGCATGGGGAAGACCTCCTGAAGCGAAGTGTGCTGAGGAGGGTAACAAGTGTTAAGACTACTCAAGGTGAGGTCTTGGATCGTTTCTATGTGAAAAGAAACCAATGGACATTTCCTGTGTGAAGGGGAAATTAATTAAGATTGAAGACTACTCAAGGTGAGGTCGTGGACTATTTCTATGTGGAAAGAAATAAATGCACTGTTTGCTATGTGAAGAGACAAACAAAGGAATGTGTTCTATGTGAAGAGAAAAGCAAAGGGACATGTTCAATGTGAAGAGGAAAAGGGACATGATCAATGGACATTTGTTGTGTGAAGAAAAAACATGGACTATTGAGTGTCTGCTGTAGGATCAGCAAAGTTTGCCCAACAGTAGGTTGGAGACAGACTCCGTAGGTAGGTTCCTGTATGTGAGAAGGTAGCCGCCCACAGTGGCAAGGATTTATTTTGTGTTTTATTTTTATTTTGATGTTTTTGAGGCTTGCACTTGTGTGAAGTAAATTGCAAGAATAAACCAAACTGTTGTTTGCAACTACTTCTCGGCTATCTCCCTGTGTAAACGCACCCCCCCAAGGGGTCATCCATACCCGCCACTGAGCTAATCTCCCACAATATATATAATGTAAGCATATATATAGAGACCATTGAAAAGTGGCTGTGGGTAACCAAATATTGGTATTCACACTAATAGTGAAAAATGGTAATATGATAAATGAATAAAGTGAAAATCTTAAATAAGAAACAATGCCATACCAAATCGCAAAAAGTGCAAAAAGTGCAGAATAAATCAATAAAAGATGGGGAGGTATATAATGATAAAAATAGTCCAAATCACACAACACAAAATATATATCCAGTGCACCGTGGTATGTGATATATAATGAAGTAGTCCCAAGTCGCATTGACAAAAAAGGTGCTCCAGTAAAGATATTTAGTGGTGTGACTTCACAGCAGGGGTGACTCGTATATCTTCAGTGCTCCTTTAAGTGTGGCTGGTGTGGTGGGTCAGGGTGCTCCCTACTCTCCCAGGACCGCACTTACCAGATGTGGGAACCCCTACAGGGGTATTGCGCCTGTGTGGCAAATAAAGTGTGGCTCCAATATCCCTCACTGGTAATCAGGCAAATCGTCTGGTCAGTGGCATCTTAGGGGTCCTAACATCCTAGGGTAGATGTGGGCAGTACTGGGGGTCCTGTACTGTATAATCTCAAATGGCCAGGTATGGTACTGGGGACATATGAGGAAGAAAAACATGTATAGTGTAGTACTGCATTACAATCTTCAAGTTTAATAGCTAAACGGTACTCACATTTACAGTAATTCAATCAGGCATTAAAATCAGTAGAAAACGGGAGATCTGCAGTGCCGAGATACTTCCGGAACGCTATGCGTTCCACGCGGACCGGAAGTGTGTTCCAAAGGGCGGAAGTGATGCAGTGACGCTCAAATCGCTTTTTGCAATTTGGTATCACATTGTTTCTTATTTAAGATTATCACTTTATTAATTTATCATATTACCATTTTTCACTATTAGTGTGAATACCAATATTTGGTTACCCACAGCCACTTTTCAGTGGTCTCTATATATATGCTTACATTATATATATATATATATATATATATATATATATATATATAGGCACGTCAGCACCTTATAATTGCACTTGTTACCTAATTGCACAATTTTGGTCTGTGTAATTTTTTGAGACACAGTCACTTTAATTTTTCACCAACAGTCACTGATTTATCCTGGGATTTTATATATTATTTATGTATGCACTTTTGTTTTTTACTGTGTTTTAAAGTGTATTTATTATATTTATCCTACCTACAGTAAGTTCCTCTAGGTGTAACCTAAGTATATACACTTCAGGATTTTCTCCTTCTTCCCTCATACACCTTGTTGGCAGCACCATCCACCTCCACATATTTTTCCATTCTTTACTGTATACATCTGTGAACAGGTTTTGAGGTAGGCAGCAGCCAATCTTCCACCTATAGACTGAATCCATATCCTAAGCGCGGATTTATCTATTTTCCATATATTAATTGGTTTGCGCGAAAGTTATAGCGTCTACACACTATGGGATATTTTCATGGAATTTTTTTTTTTTTTTTTTTTACTAGTAAAGGCGTTGTTAGGGACTTCTAGCTGGACTTCAACATTTCTGCAGACAAATCAGCCAGAAAGTGACACTTTATCACTTTTTTTGGGACCAGTGGCACTAATACAGTGACCAGTGCTTAAAAATATTCGCTGTCATTGTACTAATTACACTTCCAGGGAAGGAGTTAACATCAGGGGCAATCAAAGCATTAAATGTGTTCCCTGGGAGTGGTTTCCAACTGTGTGGGGGGGGTGCTTTGACTGGGGGAAGACAGAGATCTGTGTTCCTGCTTAGCAGAAACACAGGATGTCCATCTTCCCCTCTCACAGAACGGTGATCTGTCTTGTTTACATAGGCAGACCGCAGTTCTGCCTCTCTCTGGAACAATCGCTGGATGCTGGCGAACATCTAGGTTCTGCCAGCCCACTGATTGGCTTCTGCTGTGTACAATCACAGTGGGAGCAGGTCCCCGTCAGTGCTAATGCACACCCCAGACCCAGAAATGAAGATGACGTACAGGTACTGTAAGTGATTTTGCACTGAATGGCCGCCCTCCAGAAGCAGTTAAGAAACATGTTCAAGGAAACACAATCAGTACTTTATTGACACAATCAGAAACCTATCCGCAGATACACAACCAGTACCTTTTTGACACGGCTAGAAACATACTGTATCCACAGAGACGCAATCAGTAGCTTTTTAGCAAAGTTGGCATTCATGGTTCCCTCAATGAACTGTAGCTCCCCAGTGCTGGCAGCACTCATGCAGCCCCAGACATGACACTCCCACCACCATGCTTGACTGTAGGCAAGACACACTTGTCTTTGTACTCCTCACCTGGTTGCCACCACACATGCTTGACACCATCTGAACTAAAAAAGTTTATCTTGGTCTCATCAGGCCACAGGACATGGTTCCAGTAACCCCTGCCCTTAGTCTGCTTGTCTTCAGCAAACTGTTTGCGGGCTTTCTTGTGCGTCATCTTTAGAAGAGGCTTATTTCTGGGACGACAGCCATGCAGACCAATTTTATGCAGTGTGTGGCGTATGGTCTGAGCACTGACAGGCTGACCCTCCCCCACCCCCTCAACCTCTGCAGCAATGCTGGCAGCACTCATACGTCTATTTCCCAAAGACAACCTCTGGATATGACACTGAGCATGTGCACTCAACTTCTTTGGTAGACCATGGCAAGGCCTATTCTGAGTGGAACCTGTCCTGTTAAACCATTGTATGGTCTTGGCCAGTGTGCTGCAGCACAGTTTCAGGGTCTTGGCAATCTTCTTATAGCCTAGGCCATCTTTATGTAGAGCAACAATTCTTTTTTCAGATTCTCAGAGAGTTCCAGTGACCAGTATGAGCGAGTGAGATCGATAACACCAATTTTAACACACCTGCTCTCCATTCACACCTGAGACCTTGTAACACTAATGAGTCACATGACATCAGGAAGGGAATATAGCTGATTGGGCCAAATTTGGACATTTTCACTTAGGGGTGTACCCACTTTTGTTGCCAGCGGTTTATATACTAATGGCTGTGCTTTAAGTTATTTTGAGGGGACAGCAAATTTACACTGTTATACAAGCTGTACACCCACTACTTTACATTGTAGCAAAGTGTAATTTCTTCAGTGTTGTCACATGAAAAGATATAATAAAATATATTGAACAAAATTATAAAACGCAACACTTGTTTTTGCCCCATTTTTCATGAGCTGAATCCAAAGATCTAAGAAAACCAGGATTCATCCGTAAAGAGAACACCTCTCCAAAGTGCCAGACACCATTGAATGTGAGCTCAATGGCGGTTACGATGACGAACTGCAGTCAGGTCGAGACCCCGATGAGGATGATGAGCATGCAGATGAGCTTCCCTGAGATGGTTTCTGACAATTTGTGCAGAAATTCTTTGGTTATGCAAACCGATTGTTGCAGCAGCTGTCCGGGTGGCTGGTCTGAGACGATTTTGGAGGTGAAGATGCTGGATATGGAGGTCCTGGGCTGGTGTGGTTACATGTGGTCTGCGGTTGTGAGGCCGGTTGGATGTACCGTCAATTTCTCGGAAATGCCTTTGGAGACGGTTTATGGTAGAGAAATTAACATTCAATTCACGGGCTACAGTTCTGCTGGACATTCCTGCAGTCAGCATGCCAATTGCACACTCCCTCACAACTTGCAACATCTGTGGCATTGTGCTGTGTGATAAAACTGCACATTTTAGAGTGGCCTTTTATTGTGGCCAGCCTAAGGCACACCTGTGCAATAATCATGCTGTCTAATCAGCACCTTGATATGCCACACCTGTGAGGTGGATGGATTATCTCGGGAAAGGTGAAGTGCTCACTTATGGGCCATACACACTATAAGATTTTCTGAAGACTTTTTCCTTTAGGCCCCTTTCACACAGGCGGACCGTACAGATCCGCCTGTCAGTTTTTTTTGGCTGATCTGAACGGTCCCCCCATGCATCTCTATGGAAGATCGGATGTCAGCGGAGACATGTCCGCTGACATCCGATCCGATCCGTCAAATCTGGACGGATGGAAACCCTATTTTCCATCCATCCAGCGGATTGGATTGGATGGGATCGGATGAGAATGGACCGACGGTCCGTTCCCATCTGATTTCCCCCATAGAGATGCATGGGGAACTTACAGCTGTGTCTCCTCTCACAGCGCGGCGACACAGCTGTCATCCTCCTGCTCGGGGGGATCGGCGGCTCGATCCCCCGCTGAGAAAAACGGAATCCATCCGACGGACGGATAGTGTGAAAGGGGCCTTAGACTTACCAAAACCATATAATATGAGGTCAAACCTAATCACTTTCAATTTGTATGCAATCTGGCAGGCCCTTGCACTACATAGAAAAGGTAAATCTGAAGGAAATCTAACCACAAAAGTTGGATAGTGTTTATCCAGCTTAAGTCTCCTTTTACACGGGCGGTGCGCCCGACAGAGTCCGTTCTGCTTTATCCTCCGATCCCCGCTAAGCAGGTGGATGACAGCTCCGTCTCCGCTCTGTGTACAGGGACAGGCTGTTAGATCCCCGCTCTCCTCTATGGGGAGATCGGATGAGAATGGACCGCCTGTCCGTTCTCAACCGATCCGGTCGAATCTGATCCTCCAGACGGATGGAAAATAGGGTTTCCATCCGTCCGGATTTCTCGGACAGGATCAGATAGCAGTGGGTATCAGCGGAGATGTCTCCATAGGGCTGCGTGGAGCGTCCGATCCGGTCTGCATGAAAAACTGACAGGGGGATCATATCAGAAAGTCCATGTGAAAGGGGCCTAAAACAGATTTAGACAGATTTGTGAACAATATGTGAGAGAAATAGACCTTTTGTGTACATAGAAAAAGTCTTAGATCTTTGAGTTCAGCTTATGAAAAATGGGGGCAAAAACAAAAGTGTTGCATTTATAATTTTGTTCAGTGTATTTACAAAAACGTGAGGGGTGTACTCACTTTTATGAGATACTATAGAACTTACTAACACAAGACACTGAACTAACTATGGTTATCCTTGCTCCAAGACCTATATCCGTTGGCAGACCTGCTGACTATTCTTTTGGCATAATATAGACACAGCTGACCTGGGTGTAGTGTAGAATACAGCTAAGGCTTACCTACTGGGTCAATTTAAACCAAAACTAAATCCTGGGAAACCTTTGTACTGTCAGAAGCTCAGAGGACAGAGGCAGCATATGTAATCAATCCCTCAGATGACACCAAAAGGGCATGGTTAGTAGGGATCGACTGATATCGGTTTTTCGGTGCCAATACCGATATTGTTGCCATCGCATATCGGTATCAGCTGATATGGGCCAATATTTTGTACATTTAAAGTTTTGAAAAATAAATAAAATTTTTGACACAAATCTGGTACGGTACATGTTAATTTTTGTTTAATGTTTAACCACTTGCCGACTGCCGCACGACTATATACTGCGGCAGTCAGCCCCCTACAGGCAAAGCGACGTACCGCTACGTCTCTCGTTCCCGCCACTCTGGGGCGCGCTCCCGCGCGCCTACGGAACCGTTGATGATCTGATTAGGTTCAGAATCGGTCAGTCATTGCCCAATCAGATACTATTCTGTGCCTGTGTAATGTAAACACAGGCACGGAAAAGACCCGCTCTCCCCTCCCATGATCCTTTTTGGATTCATCGAGAGGAGAGAGCAGATCTAAAACTGTGAGTACTGCACCAGCACACCCACACATACTTATATAGGCACATTTCACCCCCGATCGCCCCCCCAGTTAACCCCTACACCCCCTGTCACAACACACACTGTATACTGTATATAGCAGTTTCCTATATACCCGTATAAGTGTGACTTGTGACCAGGTTTAGCGCTTGCGGCCGTTCCTTTTAGGGTTAGGATACCCAGCACCCCCCAATAAATATTTAACCCTCTGATGCCCCCCTGATCACCCCCAGTTTACCTCTTCCCCCCTGTCACATTGCACACTATACACAGGTAATATAGTGGTTTACTGTATTTTTGTACTAGTGTGATTGTGACTTGAGTTAGCGCTAGCAAATTATTTTCTGTCCAAAGTAGGTTTAGGGTCCCCGTCACCCCCAATAAAGATTTAACCCTCTGACCCCCCCTGATCACCCCCAGTTAACCCCTTTATTGCCCTGTCTCAGTGTCACTTTTATAGTGTACAGTTTTTTTTCTGATCACTATTATTAGTGACACAGGTGACATTAGTTAGTGTTAGCGACTTAGCGTCAGTCTAAGATAGCGCAGATCCCCGGCGCATAGTTAGAAATAACCCCTTGATTACATACACACACACTTCCATTACTAGTATAGTATTTTAACAGATCAATATCCGATCTAATCAGAACTATGCTAGCGTCCCCATAGTTTAGGGTTCCCAAAACGCGGTGTTTGCATGATCAGCACTGATTCCTGCCGGCGCCTGCGTTTAACCCCTCCGCCCAGCCAACCCCACCCAACCCAGCCAAGTGCAGTAATCAATAGATTACTGTCACTTACAAAAAAACACAACACACAAAACCACTGTGTTAGCTGAGTCAGGCCTCATCCCTGCTAGCATTAGCATTTTTTTTTGGTAGCGGTTGAAATAGTCCTTGACAACCAGGTGCTTTTTTTACCTGTGAGTCACACTACTGTACCGGTAAATTTAGTTACTAAAATGACCAAACGGTGGTACAGTAGTGTAGAGGCTTACAGTATACTGACCATGTCGGATGAGAGTGAAGGGGATGCCTCACTGGCAGAATCAGGGTCAGTATACGTACCTGAAGTGAGCAGCGGCTCCCTGACAGACAGCTCTGACGATGGATGGGTCCCTGTTAGAACCAGGCAACCTGACCCCATTCTGGAGTTGCTGAGGTGCAGGAATTGCAGGGTGCTCGTATGGAGCAGAGTGTCAGTACTAGTGCCGCTCATCCTTCTGGTGGCCTGGCAAGCGCCAGCGGCCTAGTACACCCTGGACCTAGTACAACCAGCACTGCAGTAACACTTGGTGACGTGGCGAGTCCCATAAGTGCAATTGAAGCTGGTGCGCTGGCTAGCACAAGTAGTGGCCCGCAGCCACCGCGTATTCGAAGACAGGCCTGTAGAGCCCATAGTGCCCTCCCTGATGCGCTGGCATATCCCAATTGGCAACCCACTGATACTACAGCGCCCGTACTTCCCCCATTCACTGCCCAACCTGGAATCCATGTGGAAACAGCCAATTTTACGCCCCTGAATTTTTATGAGCTGTTCTTCACGGAAGATCTTTATTGTGGATCAATCAAATTTATATGCACAACAATTCATCATCGCCACCAACCCAAATACGCCCCTTGCCAGACCATTCGGCTGGAAACCTATAACGGTTTCCGATTTTAAAATCTTTCTGGGCCTTTCCCTCAACATGGGCATAACCAAAAAGAGTGAATTGTGGCTATATTGGTCCATTAGCCCAATTCACCATACTGTATGCGCGTGTACTCTGCCTCCATGTCCAGGGCGAGATACGAGCAAATTCTGCGATTTATGCATTTCAACAACAATGAAATCTGTCGTCCTCGGGGAGACCCTGAATATGATCTGCTCCACAAAATTCCGCCCCTCGTAGAACAATTCAATCAGAGGTTTGCAGCCTTGTTTACCTCCAAACAAGTTGTCTGCGTTGACGAGTCCCTGATTAAGTTTTACTGGCCACCTTGCTATTAAACAGTATCTCCCCAGCAAGCGTGCCAGATAAGGGGGTCACAGGCTATACAGTTAGTTTCCGGGTCTACAAGGGAAAAGATAGCTCTGTGGAGCCCCCCAACTGCCCAGACTAGGTGTCACCCTTATCCGGAAAGGGGTACCATTTGTACGTAGACAACTTTTACACAAGCGTGCCACTATTTAGTCATCTTCTTGAATTACAAATTGGCGCATGAGGCACCGTGCGACCTAATCGCCGGGGCTTCCCCCAACGGCTTGTAAATTCCCATCTTAGTCGGGGGGAAAGAGCCTGCTTGAAAAGGGACAAATTGCTTGCAGTAAAGTGGAGGGATACACATGATGTTTTCATTCTGTCCTCCCTTCACGCAGACACGACGATCCAAATTACCACGGCAACTGGTGTTATGGAGAAACCCCTCTGTGTCCACGACTACAATCTTATTATGGGAGGAGTGGACCTTAACAGCCAGCTTTTGGCGCCCTATTTAGTTGCCCGTAAAGCCAGACGCTGGTACAAAAAGTGTCTGTTTATTTATTCCAATTGGCTATGCTGAACGCCTTTGTCCTATACAGGGCGCCAGGACGAACCGGATCCTTCCGAGAATTCCAGGAAGAGATCATCAATGCCTACCTGTACCCAGGAGGTGTTCCTGCCCAACTTCCCCTTCCAGATGCAGTGAGCCGGCTGCATGAGAGGCATTTTTCACATGTCCTCCCGAGTACCCATACCCAAAGACGCCCCCAAAGAAGATGCCGTGTCTGTAGCAGGCGCGGATTTAGGTTTGACACCCGTTATTATTGTCCCACCTGTTCTGACCAACCTGGTCCCTGCATCGGGGAATGTTTTGAGCGCTACCAAACACTAGTAGAGTTTTAGTGTAGGGTACAGCACGACATAGTGTAGGGCACACAAACACAGGGTCTCGAAAGATGTTCGATGACTATCGACATTTTTTTAATGAATCTTTATTTAGTTAACAGGAATACAAGAAAATTGACAAGAACAACAAAAGTGCAGGGGAGGAGTAATGGCCAAACAGTGCCATACTCCTGGGGGCATATAAGTGCATCGTGGTACATGTAACAGTAAGAAAGGAGCAACATATAATAGTGCAATATACCAGCATTCAGCTAAAATAAAGTAAAGGGTGGCCTGCCCGGTATTGTGCGCTTCAGGCAGCTCCGAATGCCGCGAGTCCCAAAGGATGCCAACATCGCCCAAGGGGGCTCCAGGTCGGGGCCCACTGCAGGGGGAGGGGGGCAACAGCCTCCATCAGACCTCCCCGGTGCGGCATCCCCAACCAGCATCTCCCAGGCATCTCCGACCACCACAGACGGGCGGGGGGAGCACCCAGAAACAGAGGGGACACACACGAAGGAGCCGCGCTACTCTCCGGCCAGCTCCGCACACAGAGGGGCCCAGGAAGAGGAAAAAATTACACAACTAACGCCGGCAGGCCTCCCAGTACATTCACAGAGTAGCCCACTCGAGGTAGGCCTGGGAGCATGCATGGAGGAAAATCAAGTCAAAAAGGCCAATGAAGGGGGGTACCAAGGGGAAGAAACAAGAAGGAGCAGAGAGGAAGAGAGAGGGGGCAATGGGAAGACCGGGTGGGGGAAGGAGAAAGGGGGAAAAAGAAGGTCGTACCTGCTGTGCGCCTCGCCTCTGCAGGATCACTCCGTCCACCTATATGCAAGGACAACGCACTGGAAGGGGTTCAAGGGTCAGGCCGGGGAAGGGCTGCAAGCAACGCACCAGCAAGGCATGGTCAAGGCTCGAGGGGACCACAGCCGGATCGTCAAAGTGATCAGCCCACGGTCTCCACCTCTCATCGTTAAGCTCCCTAGTCCCTCTACATCTAGCGACCCAATCCTCTGCATCCTTGATATTGTCCACCATCCGCCGCCACTCCGTCCTGCCAGGGACCTGCGGCCGCTTCCAATAAATCGGGATCAATCTCCTTGCAGCATTAAGGAGATGAGGTAGTAGGCTACGGCGATAGCGGCTGAGTGGCATGCAGGGCACGTGCAGGAGAAAGTGGAGGGGGCTAAAAGGCACATCCAAGTCCAGGATGATTTTGACCTGTTCCCGGATATCGTGCCAAAAAGGGGCAATCAGCGGGCAGTCCCACCACAAATTAATCAGGGTACCGACCCCACCACAGTGGCGCCAACATGCAGAGGAGGCCGAGGGATAGATGCGGGCCAGGTCCGCTGGTACCCGGTACCAGCATGTCAGGAGCTTGTAGTTGGTTTCTTGCATCTTAGAGTCCGCTGAGCTCGAGTGAGTCAGCTGGTAGAGACAAGAGAGCTGGGCATCAGTAAACTGCATTCCCAGGTCCCGCTCCCACAGCCGAGCTCATATGGGAGCGGAAGCGGAGGACGCAGCACCCACCACAAATGAATCAGGGCAGTCCCACCACAAATGAATCAGGGTACCGACCCCACCACAGTGGCGCCAACATGCAGAGGAGGCCGAGGGATAGATGCGGGCCAGGTCCGCTGGTACCCGGTACCAGCGTGTCAGGAGCTTGTAGTTTGTTTCTTGCATCTTAGAGTCCGCTGAGCTTGAGTGAGTCAGCTGGTAGAGACAAGAGAGCTGGGCATCAGTAAACTGCATTCCCAGGTCCCGCTCCCACAGCCGAGCACATATGGGAGCGGAAGCGGAAGACGCAGCACCCAATAGTTGATACAATTCAGAGACCATATGAGGAATGGGATTGTCTCGAATGAACAGACGTTCAAAGGATTTAAGGGAGGTCTGGGGGCGTATTGTCTGGCCATGAACGGCAAAGAAGTGGTGGAGCTGCCTATACTTCCAAAAATTCATAGGGGACCCGCCGTGGCGTGCCCTCGAGACAGCGTAAGGCAGAAGCTTTCTACAAAGTATATTATACTGTGGATTAACCCCCCCCCCCCACCCTTTTTAGTGCACTGCACAGCAATACCAAAAAATTTGCAGCCCTTTACATGACTTTTGTCGATTTCTGTGCGACTGCAGCCGATATCTAACTGCCCCTAAAGCAACCACCGGATACCTGGCCCTCATGTTAAAGAGACTGTAATAGACCCTAAAACGACATTGGAGCATTTTAAATTACTTTTGTGGACATTGACAAACCGATTTCTGTGCAACTGCAGCCGATATCTAACTGTCCCTAAAGCAACCACAGGATACCTGGCCCTCATGTTAAAGAGACTGTAATAGACCCTAAAATGATATTGGAGCATTTTAACCACTTAAGCCCTGGAAGATTTTACCCCCTTCCTGACCAGGACCTATTTTGCGATTCGGCACTGTGTGAATTTAACGGACAATTGCGCGATCGTCCGACGCTGTACCTAAACAAATTTGACGTCTTTTTTTTCCCACAAACAGAGCTTTCTTTTGGTGGTATTTGATCACCTGTGCGATTTTTTGATCATGCGCTATAAACAAAAAAAAGGGTAAATTTTGCAAAAATAACAACATTTTTCACATATTTTATATGAAATTCCCCCCCCCCCCCCCAAAATGTAAAAATCTAAATTTTTTAACATTTTAGGCCAATTTGTTTTATGCTACATATGTTTGGTAAAAAAAAAAAAAAAAAAAATCGCAAAAAGCGTATTTTGATTGGTTTGCGCAAAAGTTATTGCGTTTACTAACAAAGGGAAAGATTTTTGTCATTTTTGTTGTTTTTTTTTTTAACGAGTAATGGCGGCGATCTGCGTTTTTTTTTGCGGGACTGCGACATTGCGGCGGACAGATCGGACCCTTGACTGACATTTTTGACACTTTTGGGGTTACCAGTGACATTACTACAGTAATCAGTGCTATACATATGCACTGTTACTGTAAAAATGACACTGGCAGTGAAGGGGTTAACTTTTTTGTGAGGGAGGGGTTAAGTGTGTCCCTAGGGGCATGTTTCTAACTGTGATTGGATGTGGCTTGATGTGTAAGAACAGTGATCAATGCTCCTACATAGCAGAACTGTATGATCTCCATTCTTACACAGGGAAGAATGACAGGCGGCTTTGTTTACATTAGCCGCCTGCCTTTCTTCCGGTGTAACGGACGATCGGGTCAGCCGGGCACACGCGCGGGGGGGTCCGTGACTGAGCGGGAGCGCATCTCTGGCGGCGGGCGCGCTCGCTCCCTAGAGCCTCACAGGCTAGCGATGTAGCCCTAAGTCGCTTTGCCTGTGAGGGGCTGACCGCCGCCGTAAATAGTCGTGCGGCGGTCGGCAAGTGGTTAAATTATTTTTGTGGACATTGACAAAGCGATTTCTGTGCGACTGCAGCCGATATCTAACTGTCCCTAAAGCAACCACAGGATACCTGGCCCTCATGTTAAAGAGACTGTAATAGACCCTAAAAAGACATTGGAGCATTTTAAATGACTTTTGTGGACATTGACAAAGCGATTTCTGTGCCACTTCAGCCAATATCTAACTGTCCCTAAAGCAACCATAGGATACCTGGCCCTCATGTTAAAGAGACTGTAATAGACGACATTGGAGTATTTTAAATGACTTTTGTGGACATTGACAAAGCGATTTCTGTGCGACTGCAGCCGATATCTAACTGTCCCTAAAGCAACCACAGGATACCTCTCCCTAATCTCTAAGGATGCTAGACCTATACCGAAATACCAGCCCTGAGAAGGACTTTTGTGGACATTGACAGAGCGATTTGTGACTGCAGCCGTTCTCTAACTGCCCCTAAAGCAACCACAGGATACCTGTCCCTAACCTGAAAAGAGACTGTAGAAGGCCTATACCAAAATACCAGCCCTGGAAAGGACTTTTGTGGATCTTCACAGTGCTATATGTGTCTAGCAAACTCTCCCTGACAAGCACAGTGACAGCAGACCTCTCCCTACACTGGCAGAAAACGGAATGGCCACCAGGTCAGGTCTATTTATAGGGTAGGGGGACTGTCCATGTGCTGGAATGTTTCAATTGGCTTTCCCCTTCCACCTGACGGCTGTGTCATGGGTCAAAGTTCTCCCCAATGTAAACAAATATGGCCGCCGCGAACGATGCCATGTGTCCGAAAATTTGGCTGGTATTGAACAAGCAAAGTTTGCCGCGAAATGACTGCCGGGCGAACGACAAGGCCATCTCTAGTCACAGCACGTACTGATGTCATGTGCATGCATGCGCCGCCTGCACAAACCTAAAACAGAGAGGGTCAGCTTTGCTTTTGCATCAGGTTTCTCAAACCTTTGAATGACTGTGTGATAATGCCTAAGCCCCTCCCCTTCAGGACATTGTTGAAAAGGGGCGGAGCATGGCTTACCTTAAAGGATGCCCCCTCCTGGAAACATTTCTGTGGACGCCCATGAGCTGAGAGGGATACACGTGTGTGGAGGATCAAGATGGCGGGTGCCGGAATGAACCAGAACATGGTGGCTATCCCACGTGTTGGTGGAGATCTTGCAGAGCGGACTGGGATGCCAATGTCGACCCTGTGGAACACAGGGGCACGACTTGTGCCTGATAGATGACTGGCGTTATGTACCGGTGCTGGCACGGAACATCTGGGCCTGGTATGTAGTCAGTGTCAAAATATTACCATGTGGCTGCAACTGTGGAGCCAGTGTGGGCACTGTGGCAATCTGCTGCTGCGGGCGGAGAAGAATGGCAGTCAGCCCAGAAGATTGAATGTGTTGTGGGAGATTGGAGTCACTTGTATCCTGTCGGCTTCTGAACCGGGAATCCCTGTGGGCAGTACTTAGGATATTGCTGGGTCCGAGACCAGTGGCACCTACCTGTACTACCGTATGCCAAGTAAGGGAGACCCACACTACAGAAGCAACGTGCAAGCAGGTAATAAGGGCTGAAGAGTGGCCACCTGATGCATGGAAGACTGTAGCAGCAGACACCGGTTCCATTTCAAGAGTGGCAGAGGGGAGCCAATAGCCTGCGGTAGGGAAGACTGTTAGTGTGAGCAGTGAGCTAGAGGCCGGGGCATTTGATGCAGGGTCTCCCAGCTTCCAACATTGCTATGGATCCTTGGAGGAGGGGATAGATGTTTGGAAGTCAGAGGAAGAGACAGAGTGGGACTGGGGAACGGATGAAAGGAGTAGTTCAACCAGTCCTAGCATTTCTGATGGGGAGACAAGGGATTCAGTGGTATGTGGTCAGTGTGCCAAGAATCTGGGGTTCTGTGAGGCCTACGCTACACGGGTCCCAGGCCTATCCTCACCTCGAACCTACGCCCGGGCTCGGGAGCAAAATGAGGTCTATGCCTCCCTCATCAAACATGAAGAGACCCTGTATTCCCCACCTGGGAGAGGAAACAGACAACCCCTCCCCAGGTTCTCCAGACTTTAACGGCTAATACAGAGAAAGGTGGCCTTGGAATATAGATATGACTATCATTATGCTCCTAGATAATGTTGGAGGTGGAGGCCAAGAGAGAGGCTTGGTGTGACGAGGCTGTGTGGGACTTTCTCTACATCCCAAAACTCCATCGCACCCAGTCTAAGCCTGAACTCTGGAAAACCTTTCAGTCTGTAAAAGCTAATTGGAACTTGGGGTGGGCTATTTACATTGACCGTGTGGAGGTCCATCCCAAATGGATCCGGCCAGGCTTGGCCCATCTGTGTGAAAGACTCTGAAGGGAAAGTTGTTTGAGTCCCACATGCAGACTACAATTGCTGAGAATGCAAGATGTTACCCTTCGCAGAAGTATGTGTTAAGGCTGGCTAGGCTAAGTTTGCTTGACCAAGAAGAGAGGCTAGAGTGCCTGAAGTTAAAGTTGAAGCTACAGTTCACAGTTCAAGTTTGTTGTTAGGGCCAAAGCCCTATTCCCAATACCCCTTTCCCTTCTGTCCTTGCAAAAGGGATTGGGAAATCAGCGAAAGTTGAAAAGAGGGCTGACCCTCTGTTCTTACAAAGAGACTCTTAATAAAGAAGGACTCTAACTTGATAGGAGGAGATGGGGTGTGGCTAGTCCGCAAGATGGCCGGCTGCATGTGATCGGAGCTCTGCAGGCCTCCACTCGAGCTCCATGAGGAGCATCTTGATACCCATGTTGATCCGGACCTCCATGCGAGTATTGAGGCAGCTTGCGATACATACCGGGCAATATGAGTAAGGAGACAAGTAAGGAACGTCCCACTATGGCAACAGAAAGTTTGAAGGAGTTTGTGCGGACCGAGAAGCAGGAAGTAGGTCGGAGCCCACCAAACACACGGAGTGGAGGAAGCAGCAGTAAAACACAGAGCCACAATGCCGCCGGTGAAAGCAGCAAAACTCTCACTTGAACAGGTACATTATCAACTTATGTCTGCTATAACTGCAAGTAAGTTGACTGGTAAAATATGTTATGTTATGTTGACTGGTATGTTGACTGGTAAAATATGTTGACTGGTAAAATATGTTAAAATATGGTAAAGTATGTTGACTGGTAAAATGGAGGAAATTAGAATGGATATTGGTTTAATACACCATGATCTGCAGGCTGTGAGAGAGCGGATGGCAGAGGCTGAAAAAAGGATATCCTTATTATACGATTTGGCACTGGAGTGTAATTACACTCCAGTGCCAAATCGTATATTAGCAGGTGAAAAGCAAGTATCATACCTTAATCAAAAAGTTGATGACCTAGAAAACAGATTAATACGCAATAATATCAGATTTGTGGGCTTACCGGAGAGGGCTGAGGGGAAGAATCCTGGAGAATTTGTGGAGACATGGATTAAAACCCTATTTCCTGATACTACTTTCTCCACAGCATTTGCAGTAGAAAGAGCCCATAAAATTCCTGCAAAACCACCAGCCCCTGCAAGACCTTTACTTGCACGATTTTTGAATTGTAAAGATTGGGATCAAAAGGGCATCATTCAATATAAAAAAGGCACAATTTTTTTCCTGATTTTTCAATAGATCTACAAAAATTGAGAGCTACCTTCTTTGAAGTTAAAAAAAATCAAGAGAACAACACATTATCTACTCCATGGCATACCCTGCGAGGATGAGGGTGGAGGAAGATGGGAAAATATATTTTTTTCCTGGTGAAGGATACAAGAAAATAAAAAAAGAAAAGAAGCATGTAGATGATGGCATGACAAGGTAGGGGGAGGGAAGGGACTGGGAGTCAAGGAACCATGGTTTTTTTTTTTGTGCGTTTTTTCCACTTTTTTTTGTGTGCGTTTTTTTTTTGTTTTGTTCTGTGTGTGTGCGTTTTTTTTTTTTGCGGGATTCCTCTCCCCCTTCCTCCCTCCTCCCACCACTGGTAATTCTTTGAGCCATTTCCAGAGATGTATAGTAACTAAGTAAAACTACTTCACTACTGTACTTAAGTACCGAAAGGCGGTATCTGTACTTTCCTAGAGTAGAATTTTTTTCTACTTCCACTTTTACTTCACTACAATTTTTCAATGATTTCAATACTTCTACTCCAATATTTTTTTTTTGTGCTGCATAGTTACTCGTTACAATTATAAAAATTACCACTGCCAGAACAGTAGATGGCAGGTTTCATGAAGCTCAAAACATGTGTATTATCAGCGCATACGAAAATAAAAGCTACTGTATGTATAAATAAAAGCTGCATTTGAAATAATAAAAAACAATATGATGTTCAAACTTTTGACTTCTTTCTTTAATAACTACATAACACAGTACTTGGACTTTTACTGTCAGTACTTTAGTACTTCTACTCAAGTCACTTTTTGATCGAGCACTTCCACTTCTACTCAAGTCACTTTTTGATTGAGCACTTGTACTTATACTCAAGTATGGGTTTCGAGTACTTTATACAACTCTGGCCATTTCTTTTGTTTTTTGTTTTTTTGATGGCTTAGCAAAAATCTTTTTATATTATTCCTTAGAAAAAACGTAACATTTTTCTGAGAATAAGGTGGGAGCTTGAGTGGAGGCCGCAGCTATATTGTCCTTGCATGCAAATGATTGTATGCTTGGGCAATGTCCCATTGTTTTTTTGGAGTAAGGCCTATTGGTCAAAATTTTGCTATATGTGCATGATAAATTTTTTCTTTTTAACCACATGCCGACCGCCGCACGACTATCTACGGCGGCGGTCAGCCCCTCACAGGCAAAGTGACGTAGGTCTACGTCGCTCGCCTGTGAGGGTGTAGGGAGCGAGCGCGCGCCGCCGGAGGCGCGCTCCCGCTCCCGCGTGGTCATGGACCCCCCCCGCGCGTGTGACCGGCGGACCCGATCGCCGCCGGCCACTCTGCGATTGGCGGGGGAGAGGGAGAAAGTCAGGCAGCTTGTGTAAACAAGCTGCCTGTCATTCTCCTCTCTGTATGAGAGATGATCACATAGATCTACAATGTAGATCCATTGATCACTCTGCATACAGTTGAAGCCACAGCCAATCACAGTTAGAATCACGCCCCTAGGGACACACACAGCCCCTCCCTCTCAAATAAAGTTAACCCCTTCACTACCAGTGTATTTTTACAGTAACAGTGCATATATATAGCACTGATTACTGTAGAAATGTCACTGGTAACCCCAAAAGTGTCAAAAATGTCAGTCAAGGGTCCGATCTGTCCGCCGCAATGTCGCAGTACCGCAAAAAAAATCGCAGATCGCCGCCATTACGCGTTAAAAAAAAAAACAACAAAAATGACAAAAATCTTTCCCTTTGTTAGTAAACGCAATAACTTTTGCGCAAACCAATCAAAATACGCTTTTTGCGATTTTTTTTTACCAAACATAGGTAGCATAAAACAAATTGGCCGAAAATATTAAAAAATTTTGATTTTTACATTTTTTTTTGGGGGAATTTCATATAAAAAAAAGGGAAAAATATTGCTATTTTTGCAAAATTTACGCTCTTTTTTTGTTTATAGCCCGTGATCAAAAAATCGTACAGGTGATCAAATACCGCCAAAAGAAAGCTCTGTTTGTGGGAAAAAATGGACGCCAAATTCGTTTAGGTACAGCGTCGCACGACCGCGCAATTGTCCGTTAAAGTCACGCAGTGCCGAATCGCAAAATACCCTCTGGTCGTTTAGCAGCCAAATCCTCCGGGGCTTAAGTGGTTAAAAAAATTATTTTTTTTTTGGTAATTTTGTTTGTAATCTTTTTTTCTTTTTTCCTTTTCATATTTTTTCTTGTTACTTTTGAAGATTGCTGTGTCCTGGTGTGCCCAACTAACCTCAATAATTATATTGGTATAAAATATAAGGCGTACATTGCTACGGGGTATTATTATGATAAATGTCATAGATAGATGGTTAGATATATGGGATCTCTTTTGGGAAGTGAACCTACAGCTATATATATAGAAAAAAAACCTCTAAGATGACTACACAATGTAAATTCATATCATGGAATGTTAGGGGTCTAGGGAGTCCCCAGAAGATATCCCAGGTAATTACAAATATATTACAAACTAAAGCACAAATTATATGCCTGCAAGAGACACATATGATCCCAGATACAACAAACCAATTGTGTAAACCCTGGATCCAATGGTCAATACACTCGAGCTATTCAACATATGCAAGGGGGGTGTCACTGCTTGTCCATAGATCTGTCAGGTGTATTGGGGATTAAATAATAAAATAAAAATGGATTTAAAAAGCCATGTATATTCAGTCTTATATAGATTGTGAACAGCATAGCTTCCATCTTGTTTGAAGGTGAATGAAGGTTCATATGTACTTGTTAAACAAAATTTCTCTTACAATAGGGTCTTATAATTTCAACAGAGGTCTTTGTATCCTTTTGTCATAAATAAGGTGATACATTGACATCTCTATCAGATAAGACATAATGGTAGTGTCAGCCTGTCTGTAAGTATTGCAACAATAGACAATGGCTCAGTGTTCTTCATCAGACATTTTAAATATAAATGTTAAAGATACCTTATATTATGTGTAAACTGTATATCAACAATTGAGTCTTATTTTATTGTTGATGTGGTGGAGTGTGTATATGATGTTATATATATATATATATATATATATATATATATATATATATATAAATGTTAGAATACATTTCTTTTAAGTGTAAGGACATGTGTAAGTGTAACTAATTACCTCACTTTATAGAAGTTTGTGTTTAAGTGTTTAAGGTACCAGACACTATAGAGCTTCCAATCCTAGCTTAAATGTCTGACAGTAATGGCAGAATCTAAATAATTAATGGATCTTCACTGGCCAGACAGGTCAAAGGTCATCAGATAAGAATATGTTATAATTATTTTAAAGACAAAATCTAATGAACGGTACAATACTGCCCTCTTTGGATGAAATACCAAACGCAGTCTTGGGATAATTTAGTATTTCCAATATAAATATATATATTGTATTATTAATAATTATCTTTATAAATGGCATTGCTTGCCAAGATGAATGATGGAGATTAGATGGACATTTATGTATGTACTGAGAGTATGGACAAAGTTTTATGTTGTGTTTTATGGCTAATCTTGAATATAGAGAAATCATCCTTTAATTTTATTATCCAAAGTATTGGGTTAATTATTAGGAGAGGTGTGACTATGACCTCACCAGTTAAGGTATAGAATATCCCAATCAATGGGGATAGTGTTCCTCCCTCTGGGTTTAACTTATGGTAATTTTAATAGTCCTTTGTTCAATACCATATAAAAGGAAGAACCCAGATAGGACACATTACATTGCCCAACATACATTACACATACATCAAACACACTACTACATCCCTCGATATACTCATCCAGACATACTCCACCTTGCTCCATCATTCATCTGAAACTTTGAGGGACGCCAAACGAAACTCCTCCTTCACTGACCACCATCTTAAGAAAGGCATCCATCTTAGGACTTTGGTAACGACCATTTGAAGCTAGAAGCCATCTTAAGTGTGGTAAATATAATCTTGCTGTGTTATTTGATTTTATTCAACAATTGTCTATTCTTTCCTTATATGTTTTATATTGCATATTTAAGGGTAATAAGATTACAATCCCAGCCATATAGACCATAGTAGATTTTTCTCTAAAAAGCTGATTTTTGTTTTTATACATTTTTATTAATATCAGATTTACCTATGGTTTATGCTATACCTGAGAAGAAATGGTATTCTTGCTTTCACTTTCATTATTGAGCTAAACATCACATTGCATTGATTGTTTGAAGTTAGTATTTTCTGTAGAGTTATCTTTTTGTGTCATTTCCAGTTTGATCATATATTGTGAATACATGTCTTGTGAATAAATATTTTATATATATTCCATACTGTAGACTGTTTTCACTAAGATTGGTATATGCTTTTAAAAAGAAATTAATCAATTTAAAAGAATTCGCTACATACTGATTTGTGGAAATAAGTGGAGATTTTCCTTCCTCATAGATCTTTGCTTATTGACATAAATAGACACTGTTATATTCAGAGCAGTATAAATATTCTGACATAATGGAGGCACAGCGAGATATTATTAAATATTCTTACAGATCGGTACCATGGAAGTGCTTTCAAAAAAAGGTAGATCCTGAAGGGCAATATGTATTTGTACGAGCTCAAGTGTATGATATACCATTTGTTATTTTAGGTATACATAATCCACCACCTGCTACATTAAGTGTAATTAAAGAAGCTATGCTATTTACAAGTTTATACCCAGAGGCATTAGTGCTATGCCTGGGAGACTTTAATCTTCTGTGGGACCCGCTGGTGGACAGGCATGGACCCTCTCTAAAATGAACTCGAAAACCACTTATGTTTCATGAGTTGGGGGAAGAATTTGGATGGAGAGATTTGTGGCGAATGCTTAATCCCCGGACCAGGGCTTATTCCTGGGCCATTCCAGGAAGGGGATGTCTGTCAAGAATAGATCTGGCGCTGGGAAATGATAAAACTATTTCTAGAGTTGTCTCTGTTAGTGATGGACGAACATGGGCCGGGGCAGTTCGCGAACGCCAGTCACAAATTTTCTCAAAAGTCCGCGAACCGCGAGTTCGCGGCGGGCCCCATTGACTTTAATGGGAGGCGAAATTTAAAAAACCTTTAGGTCATATTTGAAGCCACAAAAGATGTACTAGCTGTGCACAAATAGTCCCAGCACATGGACAATGTCATAACAGAAGTATTGCAATTGAAAAAGTTGCCCTAAATGTTTTTATTTTTTTTTTTACAGCAAAAAATATATATATTTTTTCATAAATCAGCCAGAACTGACAGCAGCCAGTAAATACATTGTCTAATACATATTGGGTCCATTCACACATCTGTAAAATGGGTCCGCATCCATTCCACAATTTGGCGGAACCTTTACAGACCCATTGTTTTTCATTTCCAGTCTGAAAAATTAGGGATTCACAGGATAAAGAAGTAGGTGTCGGCCATTCCAGGCCCCAAAAATTAGCCCACATGCGTTTACCTGACAGCTAAGAACGTAGTATTCTGTGGCTGAAGGTACATTAGGCATTCACAGGATACAGAAGTAAGTGTCGGCCATTCCAGGCCCCAAAAATAAGCCCACATGGGTTTACCTGACAGCTAAGAATGTAGTATTCTGTGGCTGAAGGTACATTAGGCATTCACAGGATACAGAAGTAAGTGTCGGCCAGTATTGGCCCCAAAAATTAGCCCACATGGGTTTACCTGACAGCTAAGAATGTAGTATTCTGTGGCTAAAGGTACATTAGGCATTCACAGGATACAGAAGTAAGTGTCGGCCAGTATTGGCCCCAAAAATTAGCCCACAGGGGTTTACCTGACAGCTAAGAATGTAGTATTCTGTGGCTGAAGGTACATAAGGCATTCACAGGATACAGAAGTAA
Source organism: Pelophylax lessonae (assembly GCF_965119305.1). NCBI lineage: Eukaryota > Metazoa > Chordata > Amphibia > Anura > Ranidae > Pelophylax > Pelophylax lessonae. The sequence goes on along the minus strand of NC_138773.1, from coordinate 147,651,423 downwards.
GTGTCGGCCAGTATTGGCCCCAAAAATTAGCCCACATGGGTTTACCTGACAGCTAAGAATGTAGTATTCTGTGGCTGAAGGTACATTAGGCATTCACAGGATACAAAAGTGAGTGGCGGCCTGTATAGGCTCCAAAAATTAGCTCACATGGTTTGAACTGACAGCAAAGAACGTAGTATATGATGGCTAGAGGTACAGTAGGCGTTCACAGTATACACAAGTAAGTGCCGGCCTGTATAGGCTCCAAAAATTAACTCACATGGTTTGAACTGACAGCAAAGAACGTAGTATATGATGGATAGAGGTACGGTAGGCGTTCACAGTACACAGAACCGTAAGTGTCTGCCTGTATAGGCTCCAAAAATTAGCTCACATGGTTTTAACTGACAGCAAAGAATGTAGTATATGGTGGCTAGAGGTACGGTAGGCATTCACAGGATACAGAACCGTAAGTGTTGGCCTGTATAGGCTCCAAAAATTAGCTCACATGGTTTGAACTGACAGCAAAAAACATAGTTTTTGATGGCTGGAGGTACGGTAGGCATTCACAGGATACAGAACCTTAAGCGTCGGTCTGTATAGGCTCCAAAAATTAGCTCACATGGTTTGAACTGACATCAAAGAACGAAGTATTTGGTGGCTGGAGGTACATTAGGCATTCACAGAAAAAATAATTGTCGGCCCTGAAAGGCCCCTAAAATTTGCCATTCAATTGACATGAAATGCCTTTTATGCCACTGTATGTAGCGAAGCCAAGGACCAGGAATTGTTGTGGGTGGAGGAATTTCGATGAAACCTGGTCTACTGGTCACATGTGTTGAATTCCTCAGAGATCCATGCCTCATTCATTTTTATAAATGTGAGGTAGTCTACACTGTCATGAGCTAGGCGAGTGCGCTTATCGGTCACGATCCCCCCTGCTGCGCTGAACGTCCTTTCGGACAGGAGACTAGACAGGGGGCAAGCCAACATTTTGTAACGCTCCTGCGTTTTTATATGGTGTGGATTTTCAGCTGCAGAAATAGTTCCACGTCAGTAGTCATGTAAGAGATATGCTGAGATACCATTCCCAACCTCAATGACTCATCATGTGTGGAAGGTCTTATTTCAGCCAGTAAATACACACAATTAGCAAGCTGGTTCTTAGAGTGACTTTATGCATGTGGTAACACAATGATGAAGGTTGAGGGATAGGTTGAGTGGAGGTGGTAGGTGATAGACACTTGAAGGTGAGACAGTAGCAGATGGATGCAGGAAGGTTTAGCAATGTTGTATGATAGCAGATGATAGAATAGCAGGTGGACATACAAAAGAGATCAACCCAGTGCAGAAAAGTAGCAGTAGTCTCAAGAGCTAGTTTATGCAGATGTGATAAACAGTCTCTACTATGCAGAGCTAGATAGTGTAAGCTTAGTATAAGTTTATAGAGAATTCCCCTGCGGGGTACTTAGCACTATTAGCGATACAGCCGAAGGGTGGTTCAGGAGAGGCGGATGATCCAGTAGCGGGATACAGGGATCAGCGCAGCGAGGTTCCGTCAGCGAAGTAAGCTTGCAAGCATGGAAGCTTCAAGCAAGGTTAGCATCCAGATAAGGGTGTTTGAACGAACACATGTGAGTGAGAACCGACGCCTTAAATAGCCATCTAGTCCGGCGCTGAGTGATGACAGCTCCAGTCTTAAAGGTGTATGCGCACCTTTCCAAAAGTAAATGGTAGGGCGCATACACTTGTGGAAAGTGTAATTTAGGGTACCAAAGGTACCGGAACATTACAATACCCCCCCCTTAAGGCCTGCTCCTGAAGGCCTCTGGAGCTGGTTTGTCTGGGTATCTCGCATGAAAATTGCGGATTAATCTAGGGGCATGTATGTCAGAGGTGTTTAGCCAGGTGTCGTCTTGGGGCCCATAGTTCTTCCATCTAACCAAGTACTGAAGTCTTCTTCTGTAGATACGAGAATCCAGAATCTCTTTTATCTCGTATTCTTCTCCACCTTCAACTTGTACAGGAGGGGGAGGTGGAATATTAGGCCTTATTCCTTGGTCCGGAACATGGGGTTTTAGTAGCGACACATGGAAAATGGGATGGATTTTTAGGTCCATTGGCAATGTAAGCTGCACTGCAGCTTTTCCAATAAGTTTCTTGATTGGGAAAGGTCCCAAGAACAGAGGTCCAAGCTTTTTGCTAGGGATCTTCAGTCTCAAGTTTTTTGTTGAGAGCCAAACGAGGTCCCCGATAGTATACTGTGGAGAAGGTCTTCTACGAAGATCATAGTACTTCTTTTGTTGACTATGAGCGTGTGCAATGGTAGTATTTAGTAAACCCAGAGAATCCTTTATTTGGGAAAGATAGTCTGAGGCTACTGGGTTATTTGAAGGAAGGATGCGTGGAGGGAGAATAGAGGGATGGAACCCATAGTTCAAGTAGAACGGACTCTGCTTGGTTGTACTGTGAGTTGCGTTGTTGTAAGCAAATTCTGCCAGGTGGAGAAGATCCAACCAATCATCCTGTTGGTAAGAAGTGTAACAACGTAAATACTGCTCGATGCATTGGTTGACTCTTTCAGTCTGTCCGTTGGTCTGCGGATGGTAAGGAGAAGTGAGCTTCCGCTCAATCCGTAGTATGTGACATAGTTCTTGCCAGAATTTAGAAATAAATTGGGATCCACGGTCAGACAAAAGAGTTTTTGGGATACCATGTAATCTGAAGACATGTTTCATCAGGAGTTCTGCCGTTTGTTTGGACGAAGGTAGTCTGCGAATAGCAATGAAATGTGCCATCTTTGTCAGATGGTCCACTGACACCAAGATGGTATTAAATCCTTTGGAAGGAGGCAATTCTACGATGAAGTCCAATGACAGAACCTCCCATGGAGTTTGGGGTATTGGTAGACTGCATAGTAGACCGGATGGTCTCGTAGTGTCAATTTTGGACCTGGCACAGACATTGCATGAAGAGACGAATTTTTGTATAGATGTTTTCATGTCAGGCCACCAGAATTGCCGAGAAATCAAATTGAAAGTCTTTGTCATACCCATATGTCCTGCCATAGGCACATCATGCGATAATTCCAAGATCTTGGGCGTAGGGTAGGTGGTATGTAAAGTTTGTCGTTGTAGTAGAGGAAGCCTTCTGCATCGGTAGTTAGTTGTGGTGGGGGTGAATCCAACCTTATACCATGCAGAACCTCTTCCTTCAAGGAACGGACAACTCCAATAATGCGTTTGTGAGGTATTATAGGAACGGAAGGAATTTCAAAGTAGTTTTCTTCAGTTAGTCGTGATAGTGCATCCGCCTTTTTGTTCTTATCTGCAGGTGTGTAGGTCACTAGGAAGTTAAACCTTAGAAAGAATAGTGACCATCGTACCTGTCGATGCGAGAGAGTTTTGCTAGTCTGAAGATATTGGAGGTTTTTATGGTCCGTGTATATAATTATTGGTAATTGGGTGCCTTCGAGTAAATGTCGCCAATTCTCCAGAGCCAATTTTATAGCAAGCAGTTCCTTCTCACCCACGGGGTAATTTATCTCGGGACTGCTCAGGGATTTAGAAAAAAAAGCGACTGGATGAAGTGGTGAAGTGGGGGTAGGTCGTTGGGAGAGTATTGCTCCTACTGCCAGGTTTGACGCATCTACCTCCAGAATGTATTGGAGGGATGGGTCTGGATGGCGTAATATGGGAGCGGAAGTAAACCTTGTCTTTAACAAGTGGAAAGCCTTATTTGCTTCTTCTGACCATTTAAATGGTATTTTTATGCTAGTGAGCTGTGTGAGGGGTCTCACAATAGCAGAAAAGTTTTTTATGAACTTCCTGTAGAAATTTGAAAATCCCAGGAATCGCTGTAGCGCCTTGCGTGTAGTTGGTGTAGGCCAATCCTGAATGCAGGATATTTTACTCATGTCCATCTCGATTCCTGTTTTGGATATGATGTAGCCTAGAAAGAGTACCTCATCTTTATGGAACAAGCATTTCTTCAGCTTCACATAAAGATTATGTGCAAGCAATCTCGATAATACAAGTCTTAGATGTCTAATGTGTTCAGACAGGGTCCGTGAATATATAAGTATATCGTCCAGATATACCACAACACAGACATCTAGTAAGTCTTTAAAAATATCGTTTATAAATCGTTGGAAAACTGCAGGGGCATTGCATAGGCCGAATGGCATCACAAGATATTCGAACAATCTGTATCTAGTTCTGAACACAGTCTTCCACTCGTGTCCATCACGGATTTGAATGAGATTGTATGCTCCTTTCAGGTCTAATTTTGAAAAATAGGTAGCTCCACGCACCTGCTCAATGAGCTCAGGGATAAGCGGTAGAGGATAGCGATCTTTTATTGTGATAGCATTCAATTTCCTGTAGTCGATGATAGGTCTGAGACTTGAATCTTTATTGCGAACAAAAAAGAGTCCTGCTGCTGTGGAAGAAGTGGAAGGTCTAATAAAACCTTTTTCCAAGTTCTCATCCAAATAGGTTTTGAGATGGGCAAGTTCATCCTGTGAAAGAGGATAAACATGGCCGAACGGCAATTTGCTATTTGGGAGTAGATCAATGCTACAATCATAGTCTCGATGAGGAGGTAATGCTTGAGCATTTTTCTCAAGAAAAACCTCAGAAAGATCCTGATAACATAGTGGTGCAATCTCATCTGTCACCACAGACAGAATCTTCCCGGAAAACGGGAGGTTACACGTTTCCTCGCAATAACAAGAAGGGAAGGTCAAGGACCGTTTCTTCCAATCTATGGTTGGTTGGTGTGTGTGCAACCAGGGAAGTCCCAACACAATGGGAAAGTGGGGTGATGGTATTAAATCGAAGGTAGAAGTCTCCCTATGAGACTCGTTAATAGTGACTAGAAGTGCTTGTGTCTGATCGGTGATCGGACCAGAGGATAACGGAACACCGGTAATAAGACTTACTGAGACAGGTTTGAGTTTAGAAATAATAGGAATTTTATTTAAAGCAGCAAAACATATATATCCATATAATTTCCACAAGATCCTGTGTCAATCATGGCCTTAGTAGTAATCCTGTTCTGGTCCCACTGTAATGTCAAAAAAACAGAAATGTAGGGGTTAGTGAATGAAGTTGTCAATCCCCCTAGGAGGACATGTGAACACTAGGGGACAGACGTTTATCTTGTGATCCGGGGATGCACAGTACAAGCAGAGATTTTCATTTCGTCTTTTGGCTTTTTCCATAGTTGATAGCGGTGGGCGTATGGTTCCTACCTCCTTAGGAACGGCCAGACTCCGAGAGGAAACGGATAATGGCATTCCCATCTTTTCAGCCTTTCTTTCTCGTAGTCTTCTATCTATGGTAATACTGAGTTGTATTAATGCATCCAGGGTTTTTGGCAGATCCGCTCGGGCGAGCTCGTCCTTAACGGCTTCTGATAGGCCAAGCCTAAATTGGGTTTTCAGAGATGCATCATTCCATTCTGAATCAAGGGTCCATCTCTTGAACTCTGCGACAAAGTCTTCCACAGGCCTCCTTCCTTGTTTCAAGGATCTTAACTGAAGATCAGCAGTACTCTGCCTATTGGGGTCATCATATAGGCTAGTGAGCTCTGCCAGGAACAAGGCATAGGAGTTGAGAAGCTGGTCGTTTTTCTCAAAAAGAGAATCTGCCCAGGCTCGAGGATCGCTTGATAGGTAAGAAATAATAGTACAAACCTTAATGTGATCAGTAAGGTAGGTACGAGGTTTTATCAAAAAAAGTAACTCACATGCGTTTTTAAATTCGCGAAATTTTTTGCGATCGCCTGTAAATACCAAAGGGGGATTTATCTTGGGTTCAGGGGACTGAGCAGAGGTAAGTTGTGTCAGTCTAATTACCTGCTGCGACAGAGCCTGATTGTCTTCTTTTAATTCAGCAAGTGCGTGTATTAACGCAGATACTTGCTGTTTTAATTGTGTCACCTGAGTGGTTATTTCTGGAACTATTTCTGCTGAATCCATTTTTAGGTTCGTTCAATCTGTAACGCTCCTGCGTTTTTATATGGTGTGGATTTTCAGCTGCAGAAATAGTTCCACGTCAGTAGTCATGTAAGAGATATGCTGAGATACCATTCCCAACCTCAATGACTCATCATGTGTGGAAGGTCTTATTTCAGCCAGTAAATACACACAATTAGCAAGCTGGTTCTTAGAGTGACTTTATGCATGTGGTAACACAATGATGAAGGTTGAGGGATAGGTTGAGTGGAGGTGGTAGGTGATAGACACTTGAAGGTGAGACAGTAGCAGATGGATGCAGGAAGGTTTAGCAATGTTGTATGATAGCAGATGATAGAATAGCAGGTGGACATACAAAAGAGATCAACCCAGTGCAGAAAAGTAGCAGTAGTCTCAAGAGCTAGCAATCTAGTTTATGCAGATGTGATAAACAGTCTCTACTATGCAGAGCTAGATAGTGTAAGCTTAGTATAAGTTTATAGAGAATTCCCCTGCGGGGTACTTAGCACTATTAGCGATACAGCCGAAGGGTGGTTCAGGAGAGGCGGATGATCCAGTAGCGGGATGCAGGGATCAGCGCAGCGAGGTTCCGTCAGCGAAGTAAGCTTGCAAGCATGGAAGCTTCAAGCAAGGTTAGCATCCAGATAAGGGTGTTTGAACGAACACATGTGAGTGAGAACCGACGCCTTAAATAGCCATCTAGTCCGGCGCTGAGTGATGACAGCTCCAGTCTTAAAGGTGTATGCGCACCTTTCCAAAAGTAAATGGTAGGGCGCATACACTTGTGGAAAGTGTAATTTAGGGTACCAAAGGTACCGGAACATTACACATTTCCATTGCAAATTGTGCAAGCTCTGGCCAGAGGTGAAGCCTACCCACCCAGTAGTCCAGGGGTGCATCACTCCTCAGAGGGTCCACATGGGCCGTTAACCCAATGTAGTCGGACACCTGTCGGTCTAGGCGTTCCCTCATGCTGGATCCGGAGTACAGCTGTCGATGGTTCGGCTGAAAGAAGGATCTCATATCTGAAGTGGCCAAGACATCTTCCAACCGCCCTCTTCTTTCAGGCGCTGTTGGATTGCTACCCGCAACTGTCTCTCTGTGACTGGACATTCCTCTGCCAGTGCACAGAAAAGCAGAATGCAGCATTTCCCTCAGCAAGGCCTGGAAGTGCTGCTTTCTGACTGCCCTCTGTGATTGTGGTAACATTTCTGCCATTTTGTGTTTGTACCGGGGGTCTAAGTACGTTGCCACCCAGTACTGGTCCTTGGCCTTTATGCGTTTTGTACAGGGGTCCCCCTTAAAACACTGCAGCATGTAGGCCCCCATTCCCACTAAACTGGAAGCGGTATAGCGGCCTGATTCCAGCTCATCATCCAGGCTAATGTCGTCTTCGTTCTCCTCCCCCTCCCCCCATCCACGGATAACACCAGGGATCCCAGAAAGGTTTAAAGCATGCTCTTCTTGCTCCTCCTCATCCCCCCCCAGCACCATCTTTCTCCTCTGACTCCTCTTCAAACTCATGCTGTTGATTTGTCTTAGATGGAGTAGCACCCCCTGGGAATTCATCCAACATTGCGACTTCCTGAGCTTCGTGCCCCTGCTCCTCGACGGCTTGATCAATGACACGACGCAATGCACGCTCCAAAAAGAAGGCGTAAGGTATGATGTCACTTATGGCGCCCTGGCCGTGACTGACCAGTTTGGTGGTCTCATCGAATGGCCGTAGAAGTCTGAATGCATCCCGCATAAGCAGCCACTGGTCAGGTGAAAAATACCCAAGCTCCCCACAACCTGTCCTGCCACGGAGTTCAAATAGGTAGTCATTAACTGCACGTTTCTGCTGGAGCAGCCTATCGAGCTTATGCAACATTGAGTTCCATCATGTCGGGCAATAACAAATAAGACGCCTGAGGGGCAGGTTGTGTCGCTGCTGAATCTCAGCAAGGCGAGCCATGGCTGTGTAAGATCTTCGTAAATGGCCCGAGATTTTCCTGAACCTGCCGCAAGACGTCCTGGACCCCAGGGTATTTGGCAAAGAATCGCTGCACGACCAAGTTCAGGACGTGTGCCATGCATGGCACGTGTGTTATTTTGCCCTGTTTCAGTGCGTTTAGCAGATTGGCACCGTTGTCGCACACCACTTTACCAACTGACAAATTCAGCGGTGTCAGCCACTGAACGCAAAGCTGAAAGGAGTGCAGGACCAGTGTGGCTCTTGGTTTCCAGGCACAACAGACGCAGCACAGCATGGCAACGTCTCACCTGGCATGTGGAATAGGTTCTGGGGATGTTGGGCGGCGCAGGAGAAGAGACGGTAGCAGCGGAAGAGGAAGAGTCAGCCAAAGAGGAGAGGGAGGATGGAGGAGGAGGAGGAGAAGAAGAAGCAGGCCTACTTACAATCCGTGGCGGTACAACTAAATCTACACGGGTGCCACGGATTACATGCTTAACGGCCGTCAGAAGGTTCACCCAGTGGGCAGTAAAAGTGATATACCTTCCCTGCCCGTGTTTGCTAGACCATGTGTCTGTGGTCAGATGTATCTTGGCACCAACACTGTGTGCCAGAGATATATTCACTTGCCGCTTAACATGGTCATACAGCTCTGGAATGCCCTTTTGCGAGAAGTATTTCCTGCCCGGGACCTTCCATTGTGGTGTTCCAATGGCCACCAATTTACGAAAGGCCTCCGAGTCCACCAGTTGATATGGCAGTAGTTGGTGGGCTATCAGTTCCGACAAGCCAGCAATCAAACATTGGGCAAGAGGGTTATCCGGCGTCATCATTTTTTTCCGCTCCAACATTTGGACCACAGAAGCCTGCCTTTTTCTAGAACAGCATGACGACAGCATCATGGAAGGTGGAGTGGAGGGCAAATGTGAGGAGAGAGGAGAAGGAGAAGCAGAAGGAGAAGGGGCTGGACGGTGAGAGCCTGGAGTGTGGCTTTGTGGGTTCAAGTTCTGACGGTGTTGCTCCCACTGGGCTCGGTGATGGGAGTTTAGGTGCCTTCTTAAGGCGGTTGTCCCTAGGTGAGTGTTGGGCTTACCGCGACTTATGCGTTTACTGCAAAGGCTGCAGATGGCAATACTGTTGCCAGCAACGGGACACATTAAAAAAAGCCCACACTGCGGAGCCATGTACCGGCGTCCTGGGAGCGCCAGATGTGACTGTACATGGTTGATGGCTCGCTCCTGATACATTTGCAGTCTGCTTTCTACCTCTTGTGCAATGCAAGTTCTGCCTGCCTCTCCTCCCTATCTGCCGGTCCGTCTCTCCCTCTGAACTCCCTTCCTCTTCCTCTCTTGTGGACTCCCACGTGACGTCCATAGACTCGTCATCATCCACGTCATCTTCCCCACCTCTAACATTCGAGATCTCGGAGTAGGCAGCAACATCGGGGACCAACCTTCTTGGGCTGATCTGGGTACTGTCGTCAAACTACTGAGTGGCGGCTGTTGCTACCTCCTCTTCCTGATCCGATGCCAACAATGGCTGCGCATCGCAAACGTCTTGTGATGGATCGGAAAATAATTCCAGTGACTCAAGTGGAGGGTATGTGGTGGTGGTGTCTTTGGGGGTGCACACAGCAGAGCGTGAAGAGGGTGCAGATAGAGAGGATGAGGAGGGTGCAGAAGAGGAAGGCTGAGTGACCCACTCAACCAAGTCTGGTGCGTCCTTTGTCGTAATTGCACACGGCTTTTGAAACTTCACACTTAAGCTCCGGCCTACTGCTCCTGCCCTACCCCTGCATAAGTCTCTGCCTCTTCCTCTGCCTGTCATATTTTTTAATTACCCTGTGACAAAAGTCTCTAGAGAATCGCAGTATATCTTGAAAAAGGTAGATAACACCCCGCTTCAATCTGTGGTATTGGGGGGCCACTGGTTTATCACAACAGTTCTACAAATAATTGGCCAGTAGCTGTTGTCACTGTGTGTAGCACAGGCAACACAGCAAGAGAGGCCAAATTTTTGTAGGACTAAAATACACTTTTAGAAAAGTATACTGTTAGATAACACCCCACTTCAATATGTGCTATTGGGGGGCTACTGGTTTATCACACCAGTTGTTGAAAAAATTGGCCAGGGAGTTTGGCGCTGTGTGTATCAGACTTCACACAGCAACAGAGGCAATTTTGTTGCAGGACACAAATACACTTGTAAACGTATACTCCGATAACACCCCACTTCAATATGTGCTATTGGGGGGGCCACTGGTTTATCACAACAGTACTACAAATAATTGGCCAGTAGCTGTTGTCACTGTGTGTAGCACAGGCAACACAGCAAGAGAGGCCAAATTTTTGTAGGACTAAAATACACTCTTAGAAAAGTATACTGTTAGATAACACCCGCTTCAATATGTACTATTGGGGGGCTACTGGTTTATCACACCAGTTGTTGAAAAAATTGGCCAGGGAGTTTGGCGCTGTGTGTATCAGACTTCACACAGCAACCGAGGCAATTTTGTTGCAGGACACAAATACACTTGTAAAAGTATACTCAGATAACACCCCACTTCAATATGTGCTATTGGGGGGCCACTGGTCTATAACACCAGTTCTACAAATAATTGGCAAGGGAGTTTGCCACTGTGTGTAGTGTTGCTGCAGAAACGCTCAGTCCCACCACCACACCTGTCACAATGCTGCACAGTGCACAATAATAGTACTAATCCACTAAAATATGCTTTCTACAAAGTATATTATACTGTGGATTAACCCCCTCCCCCACCCCCCCCCCCTTTTTAGTTCACTGCACAGCAATACCAAAAAATTTGCAGCCTTTTAAATGACTTTTGTGGACATTGAAAAAACGATTTCTGTGTGACTGCAGCCGATCTCTAACTGCCCCTAAAGCAACCACAGGATACCTGGCCCTAATGTTAAAGAGACTGTAATAGACCCTAAAACGACATTGGAGCTTTTTAAATGACTTTGGTGGACATTGACAAAGCAATTTGTGTGTGACTGCAGAAGATCTCCATTTGCCCCTAAAGCAACCACAGGATACCTGGCCCTAATGTTAAAGAGACTGTAATAGACCCGAAAGCGACATTGGAGCTTTTTAAATGACTTTGGTGGACATTGACAAAGCGATTTGTGTGTGACTGCAGCCGATCTCTAACTGCCCCTACAGCAACCACAGGATACCTGTCCCTAACCTGAAAAGAGACTGTAGAAGGCCTATACCAAAATACCAGCCATGAAAAGGGCTTTTGTGGATCTTCACAGCACTATATGTGTCTAGCAAACTCTCCCTGACGAGCACAGCATACCTCTCCCTACACTGACAGAAAACGGAATGTGAAATGGCCGCCAGGTCAGGTCTATTTATAGGGTAGGTGGACTGTCCATGTGCTGAAATGTTTCAAATGGCTGTCCCGTTCCACCTGACGGCTGTGTCACGGGTCAAAGTTCTCCCCAATGTAAACAAATATGGCCGCCGCGAACGACGCCATATGTCCGAAAATTTGGCGGGTAGCGAACAAGCAAAGTTCGCCGCGAACCGAACGCCGGGCGAACCGCAAGGCCATCTCTAGTCTCTGTTGAATATTTGATTAGAGTCTGAGTCTGATCACTCACCACTCCTGGTAAATATAGCAACAGGAATTGAGGGAATGAAGCAAAACTGGAAATTTCAGCCATATTGGTTATCACAGATTGGAACGCATGATCGTATACCTGAACAATTGCAGATATTTTTAGAAACACATGGATCCCAAAGAGATTTGATCTTTTGGGATACCTTGAAAGCATATCTACAGGGGGCACTTAGATCAACAATATCATATATTAAAAGAGCCACTAGGCAGGAAACGGAAGATCTAGAAGAGCAATGTAGAGATACAGAAGTTGCGTTTTTGAAAACACCAACTGAAATAAATAGGAAAAATGGGAAATTACAGTAAGTATACTACACATATTGCAGCATTAGCTAAATACAAACAATTTGAATATCAACAGAAGTACTTTGAACAAGGGAATACTTCAAGTCGTCTTTAAGCGCATATGGCTAATCCACAAAGTACAAGTTTAGTTATAACTAATATACAGCGCCCTGATGGGGAATGCGTAACGGATGTGGCTGGTATTATGTCATGCTTTCACTCATTTTATACTGATATGTATGCTACCTCTCTTATGTATAATGCAGATGAAATTTCAACTTACTGTATCTGAGTGAAATACACTTTCCAACCTTAACCACTTTACCACCGGAGGATTTTGCTGTCTTACGTCCAGGCCACTTTTTGCGATTCGGCGCTGTGCAAATTTAACTGGCAATTGCGCGGCCGTGCGATGCCGTACCCAAACGAAATTTACGTCCTTTTTTTCCCACAAACAGAGCTTTCTTTTGATAACCTGTGCGATTTTTACTTTTTGCGCTATAAACAAAAAAAGAGCCTTTATTTTGAAAAAATAACAATATTTTTTACATTTTTTTATATGAAATTCCCCCCCCCCCCCAAAAAAATGTAAAAATCAAATTTTTTTTAATTTTTGGCCAATTTGTTTTCTGCTACCTATGTTTGGTAAAAAAAAATCACAATAAGCGTATTTTGATTGGTTTGCGCAAAAGTTATTGCGTTTACTAACTAAGGGAAAGATTTCTGTCATTTTTGGTGTTTTTTTTTAACGCGTAATGGCGGTGATCTGCGATTTTTTTTGCGGGACTGCGACATTGCAGCGGACAGATCGGACCCTTGACTGACATTTTTGACACTTTTGGGGGTACCAGTGACATTTCTACAGTAATCAGTGCTATAAATATGCACTGTTACTGTAAAAATGACACTGGCAGGGAAGGAGTTAACTTTATTGGAGAGGGAGGGGTTAATGTATGCCTGGTGCTTACTAACGGGGGGGGGGGGAGGTGACTGAGTGACACAAGGACAGATCGCATGTTCAGCCAAACTGAACACTGTGATCTGTCACTCCTTGTCACTTAGGAGATCCGCCCGCTCTGTTTACACAAGCGGGCGGATCTCCAAACTCGATTCCCCGATGATCGGGAAAGAGCAGCGGCGATTGCCGCCGCTCCTCCCCTGGCCCGACTCCCACTGTGACTGAAAACAGCGGGAGCGCCGCCTACAGGGGGAGGAGCCCAGCGACGTAGGTCTACGTCGCTGGATGGAATCGAGCCACTTTGCCGCAGTACAGTCAATGTGACTGGTCGGCAAGTGGTTAACGACCGAGCAGGTTAAATCATTAGAGGAAAATCCAAGCGAGGAAGAAGTAAGAAGAGCAATAACAAGTTTAGCAATAGGAAAGGCTTCAGGACCTGATGGACTTCCGTTCGAAGTATATAGTAAATACGTGGATATTCTTGCCCCAGTTCTAGTTCAAGTATTTGATGCAGCTTTCAGGTAAAAAGCCTTCCTGAATCCATGTATTTAGCTACAGTAGTACTAATTCCAAAACCAGATAAAAACTTAACAGATTGTGCTTCATACCGACCCATATCATTATTAAATACAGACTACAAAATTCTTGCAAAAATTTTGGCCCATAGATTAAATAATGTAATACTTAATATCATACATCCAGATCAAACTGAATTTATGCCAGGAAAATCCACATCTATAAATCTTCGAAGAACACAACTTATAGCTCAACTTAGAGATCAACTACCAGACTCAAGTGTCTTGGTCTCTCTTGATACAGCAAAAAGGCTTTTGATTCTATTGAATTGCCCTTTTTACAGGCAGTGCTTAGGGCATTTGCATTTGGGGAGAAATTCTGTACTTGGGTGGAAATAATGTATCTAAACCCAACCTCTCAGCTGTTGGTAAATGGCTTTTTAACCAAGGCCATACAATTGTATAGAGGCACCCGGCAGGGATGCCCTCTATCACATCTCTTATTTTCAATAGCCATTGAATCTTTGGCACTTCGACTTTGGCAAACCTCTTCTGTACGGGGCATTACATTGGCAGAAAGGATAGACATAGTAGGATTATATGCTGATGATCTTGTTTTATATTTAAATGATGCACATGGATCATTGGAAGCAGCTATGCATATAATAGAACTATTTGGTTCTTATTCAGGCCTTAATAGTTCTTATTCAGGCCTTAAAATTACCTGGCAAAAATCCTCCCTTATGCCATTGCAACCACAACTACTCACACTAAGCAATGATTCAAGTTTATTAAAAGGTAGTGTCCTCTTTCAAATACCTGGGAATAAACAAGATTACCACAAGCACCTTTACAGGCTAACCTTAAACCACTCATGACAACAATTAAAACTAAATTAGCTACTTGGGCTAAATTACCACTTTCAGTTGCAGGGAGAATAAATTTAATCAAGATGGTCCTATTACCGAAATGTTTATACATTTTTTCACATATGTCGGTTATAGTCCCTAAAACTATTTAAAAAAAAAATAGATGCCCTATTTAACACTTTTATTTGGGGAAAGGGTAGAAATAGAATAAAAGTTAACCACCCTTCAGAGAGCCAAAACAGAAGCCGGTATGGTACTTCCTAATATATACAGATACTATCTTGCTGGACAACTTAAACATCTTATAGGATGGATAGTACCAGTAACACCACAGATGGTAGAATCACACCTGGCTCATGTTTTACAAATCGATAATTTACTTATAGTCCTAGAAGCACCTTTGAATAAATTAAAATATAAGCAAATACCAATGTTAACATTAGCTCATACAATATGGAGAGAGGCAAAACGTATAGAGGGAAACGCACAAATAAACATGGATCTCCCATTATGGCGAAACCCAATGTTTAATCAACTGAAACAATTGGTAGAGTATCAGTTTTGGGAACAAAAAGGGATATCAGTCCTTGCAGACGTATATGACACAAAACATATGTACTCTTTTTCAGATATACAAATGAAATATTATATACCACATACCTCATTATATAGATACTTACAGTTGCTACATGCGTTACAAGCGCAATTTGGAGTCTTAGGACCTGAGATCTCTAGATATCCAATGATTGGTATTCTTTGGTCACAGGGCCCTAAAGGATTAATCTCTAAAATATATACACATTTAACCAGGGTCAATTCAGGAATGAATCCCTTGGCAATAAGAACAAAATAGCAGGAAATAATTCCCAATTTAACTGACGAAGATTGGAAAGAAGCTTGCTCTTCCCATTTATATGTATCGCCAGCAGCAAACAAAAGGTTAATACAATTATATATGCTACATCAATTATATCTCTCTCCAAGTAGACTGTATGCAATGCATAGCATTGCATCTCCTAAATGCTTGAGATGCAGTGCTAAGCGGGCAGACTTTATAAATACTGTATTATGTGGTTTTGTCCAGTGATATCAAGATTCTGGCAGGAAATAATTCAAATATTATCCTCTGTCCTGAATATGCCTGTACCTTTGACCCCAGAAACCTGTTTGCTGGGTATACTAGAAGAAATAACATGGTCTAGATATCATAAGATAATGCTTATTGAAACGCTGTTTATGGCAAGGAAAATAATTACAGTTAAGTGGATTCAATTGAAGCCCCCTGCTGTTAAGAACGGGATAAGAGCGGTAAATCAGATTTTACCATTTGAAAAAGTATTGTATATGCATAGAGGATGCTCAACGAAATATTATAAAATTTGGGATAATTGGTGTCAATCAACATTAACCAATGGTTGAATATAAGGAGATAACCAAGAGGATATAGAGGGATGCACATAGTAGGATGAGGTAACAAATTTAGGATTGCAATGGAGCAAGGGGTCGGGGCACACCAGGACAACGGCGATCAATTAAGTTAAATAGATATACATTAGCATAAAGAGATTATGAATATTAAGTAAACAGATAATTATTTGGATATTGTATAATTTTTATTATTTAATATTGTTTTGTCCTTTTGTTGAAAGGACGTTTGGAATGTTCGTTTTAATGCACATATTGAAATAAAGAGAAAAAAAAGGACTCTAGGAGTTGTTTGATCTTGCCAAGGTGGAGATCCTTTGGGCCAGCGGGCCAATGTAAAGTAGGAGAGATAACAGAGGAAGAGGATTTCTTCAAAATGAGACTTTACTAAAAAGGACATTTTGTGAAGAGCCTGTGGGGCCAGTGGGCCAGTGAGAGGAACTTTTGCAAACAGCTAGTGTCATGTCTCCATCATTATATTGTCATGTTATTCTTATGAGAGTTTTCATAATGTGTAATTTACTGTGTAACCTACTGTTCATGTTGTACCAGCGCCATCTAGTGGCCATTTACATATATCACATATTACATATTGTAACAAGTTTTGTGCCAGTTCAGCTACCATAGCTTTCACCTATGAACTTGGTGACATCATCTTCCCTCCATATCTTGCTTTCTACAGGAAACTCAGCTAGAGGAAACACGGCTAGTTGCATCCTCCCTCATCCTAGTTTATGGCGGCATCGCTGGTGTGTATACTCTTATGGATGCTTAACATTATCATCCTGTATCTATGTCTTGTGTAACTTACATCTTGTGCACATTTCTTGTATTTGCATTGCTATGAACAGTAATGTCTTATATGCATTGCCACATGTCAGTATACATTAGTAAGTGTATTCTCTTTTCTGTTCCACAGTTTTACCACACTCTCTCATTTTCATGTATTTCCTTGCAATAAAAGTTGAAGTTGGACCTTGCTCCTTTGTCAATGCATTGAAGGAAATCAGGGTTATACTGCCTGTCAATCTATGTACCCTCACACATAGGGAGGGCAGAACAGTAAAACAGCGACCTCCTAACAAGCTAGAGACACAGTTAAGCTGCATATTCTGCACAAGCTGATGCAAGACGCTGTGACATCTCACAAGCTGCAGTAAAACAGCGTCCTCCTAACAAGCTAGAGACACAGTGAAGCTGCAGATTCTGCACAAGCTGATGCAAGACGCTGTGACCTCTCACAAGCTGCAGTGAAACAGCAACCGAGTACAGGTTGGACCACGTGATACTGAACCCCACACAGTGCAAGTGTGCAAACCTGCTACCATGTCAACAAGCAAGTCTGATCCATTGGAGACAAGGTCCTACACCTCAGCCAGTTCCAGAAGCTCAAAGAGGTCAGTGAGCAGCTCCACTATTGCCATTGCCCGCGCAAAGGCTGAAGCCGCCAAAATGCGAGCAACATTTGCTGAACAAGAGAGACAATTGAAAATAGAGAAAGCACGCATGGAAGCAGCCCTAGCTGAACAACGGGCAACATTGGAAAAGCTAGAAGTGGAGAAGGAAGCTGCAGCCGCTATCTCAGAAGCAGAAGCTTTAGAAGAAGCAGCAAACTCCACAAGTGATAGACTCAGCTACATGCTTGGGCCTGAACCTGGCCATCCTGATAACATGAAACGCACTACAGACTACATACTGCAGCACTCTAAGTCAGGTGACAGTCTGCATTTAGGACCAGGAGCAGAGTCAACCCCTGCCAACCCCTGCTAAAGATCAGCAGAATCCTGTCACACGGCAAGTAACTTCTGCTGACCATTCTCCTCATGTTAAGCAAGAGAGCAGTTTTGCATACCATCATCAGCAACCTGAAGTAGATGGTGACTATTACAACAACAAGTTGACACCAAAAAGCTATACCAGCCCGCCGGGACCTTTACACCACAACTTATCTCCAGGTCCATCAAACAGAAATGAAGGTATGTCAGACTTCCTTAAATTCTTTGCCCGACGTGAGCTAATAACCAAGGGGCTATCCAAGTTTAATGACAGACCTGAAGGCTATAGATCATGGCGATCATCATTCAAGAATACGATCAGAGATCTAGATCTGTCTGCAAGTGAAGAAGTTGATCTTCTAGTCAAGTGGCTAGGAAATGAGTCAGCAGAACATGCAAAGCGGATTAGAGACATTAACATTAACTATCCATTTAGAGGACTGAACGCCATATGGGAGAGACTTGAAGAGTGTTATGGCTCACCAGAAGTAATAGAGAACGCACTATTCCAAAGAATTCAAGATTTTCCCAAAATTCATAACAAAGGTTATCAAAAGCTTAGAGAACTAAACGATCTGCTGATGGAACTCCAAGTTGCCAAGGACGAAGGAGACTTGCAAGGTGTAGCATACTTAGATACGGCGCGTGGTGTCAACCCCATTGTACAAAAACTACCTATTAGTCTACAAGAGAAGTGGATCGCTCAAGGCTCCAAGTACAAACAGCAGTACAATGTCCAATTTCCTCCATTTTCATTCTTTGTGGACTTTGTGCACCAACAAGCAAAGACCAGAAATGATCCTAGCTGTGACTTCTCAATGTTTGACACCGCATACCCCAAACTAGGTAAACCTGTCTCACCTCGCAACCTGAAAGGTACACCTGTTGCAGTACACAAAACCAGTGTATCTCTTAAAGACTCCTCAATCAAAACTTACAGTACTACAGAGACTGAGAAGGTCCCAACAAAAGACCTGCACAGAGAGTGCCCTCTACATAAGAAACCACAGTCATTGCTGAAATGCAGAGGATTTAGAGGAAAACCTCTCAAGGAACGCAAAACCTTCCTCAGGGAAAACCATATTTGCTACAAGTGTTGTGCATCAACCTCTCATCTCGCAAAAGACTGTACAGAGAACATTAAATGCTCAGAATGTGACAGTGAAGAGCATATTACAGCTTTACACCCTGGGCCACCTCCATGGACTCTCACACCTTCAGACCAGGCTGCAGAGCACGGCGGGGAGGAGAGAGATACAAAACCTCCTGAAGTGACACCCCAGGGCACCCAAGTCTGTGGAGAAGGTCTTAGTAACAAATCATGCTCTAAGATTTGTCTGGTTACAGTGTACCCCATTGGTCACAAAGAGAAAGCCCTAAGGTTGTATGCCATCCTTGATGATCAAAGCAATAGATCTCTTGCTAGCTCAGCTTTCTTTGATATATTCAGTATTAAAGGACATAACTCTTCATACTCACTTAAAACTTGTACAGGTGTGAGTGAAGAAAAAGGCAGAAGAGCTACTGGATACCAAATCGAATCCGTAAATGGGGAAGCATCCTTGCCTCTGCCTACCCTGATCGAATGTAACCAGATTCCAAACAATAGAGAAGAGATTCCTACACCTGAGGCTGCATCGCATCATTGGCATCTGAAACCCATAGCACATCTCATTCCTGCACTTGATCCAGAGGCTCAAATAATACTCCTGCTGGGAAGAGACATCATAAGAGTCCACAAGGTGAGAGAACAGATAAACGGTCCTCACAATTCTCCATATGCTCAGAAGCTGGACCTAGGGTGGGTCATTATAGGTGATGTCTGCTTAGGAAATGTCCACAAGCCAACCACTGTAAATTCTTTTTACACGCATACATTGGAAAATGGACGTCCATCCCTCTTTCAGCCTTGCCCTAACAAATTCCTTGTAAGAGAGAAGCCTGCAGGTATGCTATATTCAGACTTTACTGAAATCCAGAACCCTTCTTGTGGTGAAGACCTAGACCACTTAGGATGCACAGTGTTCCAGAGGACAAAAGAAGATCACAAGATAGCTCCCTCCTTTGAAGATGAGACCTTTTTAAAAATAATGGAACAAGGAATTTTCAAGGATGAAACAAACACCTGGGTTGCACCACTTCCATTCAAAACTCGGAGACGCTGTCTCCCTAACAACAGGGATCAGGCCTTAAAACGCTTCTGTTCACTTAGACGCAATTTCCAGAAAAGACCAGAGATGATGGAACATTTCTTCTTATTTATGGGCAAGATATTTGAAAACAACCATGCAGAGGTAGCTCCACCTCTGAAAGAAAAAGAAGAATGCTGGTATCAGCCAATCTTCGGTGTTTATCACCCTAAGAAGCCAGGTCAAATCCGAGTGGTGTTTGACTCCAGCTCACAATATCAGGGAGTCTCCCTCAACAATGTTCTTTTGACAGGACCAGACCTCAATAACTCTCTCCTGAGATTCTTCTGGTTCAGAGACAATGACCCCACCAAGGACATCATAGAGTACCGCATGAAGGTACACGTTTTTGGCAACAGCCCATCTCCTGCAGTCACAATATATGGACTCAGACTCTCTGCCCGAGAAGGTGAAAAAAGACTATGGACAGGATGTTAAGAAGTTTGTTGAAAAGGACTTTTATGTTGATGATGGTCTAAAGTCACTTCCCTCACCAGAAGCTGCAATCAGCCTACTCAAGAGGACTCAGACTATGCTTTCATGTTCAAACCTCAGATTGCATAAGATAGCTTCAAACAGTAAAGTTGTTATGGAAGCTTTTCAAGCCTACTCAAGATCACGCCAGAGACTTGAAAGACCTAGACTTGGCTACAGACACAATACCCATGCAGCGCAGCCTGGGGCTCAGCTGGGATCTCAAGTCTGACACCTTTACCTTTCAGGTCAACCAAGAGGAAAAGCCCTTCTCACGACGTGGTGTCTTATCTACAATCAACAGTCTATATGACCCACTTGGGTTTGCAGCACCCGTGATCATCCAAGGTAAGACTCTGCTCAGAGAGTTAACCACAGATACATGTGATTGGGATTCTCCACTTTCCTCAGAGAAAGAGGCACTATGGATAACATGGAGAGACTCTTTAAAGTCATTATCTAACCTACACATACCTAGGTCATATACCCACCTCTCTCCAGCAGAGGTTCAGTCTAGGCAACTGTTCATCTTTTGTGATGCTTCAGTAAAAGCAATTGCTGCTGTCGCTTACCTCAAAACAATAGTCAATAAAGGTCAAGTTCAAATTGGCTTTGTAATGGGCAAGGCGAAGCTGGCACCATGTCCTGAGCTCACCATACCAAGGTTGGAACTTTGTGCTGCTGTTCTGGCAGTAGAACTAGCAGAGTTTATCATGTCAGAAATAGACATACAACTTGACAATACAGTGTTTCATACAGACAGCAAAGTAGTGTTGGGCTACATTTACAATGAGACTAGGATTTTCTACGTCTATGTACACAACAGAGTGCAAAGAATTAGGAGGTCAACACAGCCTACCCAGTGGCGCTATGTACCAACTGACCAAAACCCGGCAGATCATGCCACAAGAGCTGTTCCTGCAGCCCACCTTAAAGACTCTACCTGGCTCACAGGGCCAACATTCCTCTACAGACCAGTAGTGGACACTCATGAGGAAGATACATTTGAGCTGTCAGAGCCGAATTCTGATGCAGAGATTCGTCCTTA
Organism: Pelophylax lessonae; assembly: GCF_965119305.1. Classification (NCBI taxonomy): domain Eukaryota; kingdom Metazoa; phylum Chordata; class Amphibia; order Anura; family Ranidae; genus Pelophylax; species Pelophylax lessonae. The sequence goes on along the minus strand of NC_138773.1, from coordinate 147,630,323 downwards.
CGTTTCTGTACTCACCACAACAGTTTCTAACAGACATCTTGGATCTGAACGATTCAACAAGTTTTCCACATGGAAATCGTTAAACAGAGCATTAGCTGGTTTGATCCACATAGCCAGATCTTTTAGAGCCACATCTACAAGATCAGAACATTGTAAAGGTTGGCATTACTGTCATAAAGCCTATACAGTGGATGAACTCACACAGTCTAGAGACGCTATCATCCGGTGCATCCAACAAGAAGTTTATGCTCAAGATCTTGAACACTTCCAAAAGCAAAAATGCGTTCCTAAAGACAGTTCCCTTAAGAGACTTGATCCATTTATAGACGATAATGGACTGTTGAGAGTTGGGGGACGTATTTCAAAGGCAAAACTTGAGAGTAAGGAATGTAACCCAATAATACTTCCAAACAGTCATATTGCATCGTTACTTGTGCAACACTACCATGAAAAGACCAAGCACCAGGGACGTTTGTTCACTGAAGGAGCTTTACGGACAGCTGGATTCTGGATAGTGGGAGCAAAAAGACTTGTGAGTAGTCTAATTTTCAAATGTATCACTTGCAAAAGACTACGTGGTATATTTCAGTCACAGAAAATGGCTAATCTTCCTGCCGACCGACTCAGTACAGACCCTCCCTTTACAAATGTTGGTCTTGATGTGTTTGGCCCTTGGTCTGTCACTACACGACACACCAGAGGAGGTCGTGCAAACAGCAAACGCTGGGCAGTCATATTCACTTGCATGAGTATTAGGGCTGTGCATATAGAAGTCATTGAGTCTTTGGACACATCCAGCTTCATAAATGCTCTCAGACGTTTCATTTCTATTCGAGGCCCGGTCAAACAAATCCGCTCTGACAGAGGCACTAATTTTGTGGGAGCCTGTAAGGAACTGCAGATCCCCTCAAACATCGACAGTGACCATGTAGAGAGATATCTTGCTGACCAAGACTGTAAATGGACATTCAATTCCCCACACTCCTCTCACATGGGAGGCTCTTGGGAGCGTATGATTGGTATAGCCCGCAGGATCCTTGATTCTATCTTTCTACAGCTGGGGACTTTGAAGCTTACCCATGAGTCTCTTACAACCTTTATGGCCGAAGTAGTGACGATCATGAATGCCAGACCTTTGACTTCAATATCCAGTGATCCAGAAGATCCTCTTTTGCTCACTCCTTCTATTATCCTCACCCAAAAGGGTGGTACGGTTACAGCTCCCCCTGGTGAGTTTAGCACTAAAGATTTGTACAAGTGTCAGTGGAGACGAGTGCAAACTCTAGCGGATGCCTTCTGGGATAAATGGAGAAAACAATACATCCCTACTCTACAGTCCCGGAATAAATGGCAAACCAGTAAACCCAACATGAAGGTTGGTAATGTTGTTCTTGTAAAAGACTCTCAGTCAAAAAGAAATGACTGGCCTTTGGGACTGATAACCAAAGTATTTCCAAGTGAAGATGGAAGAGTCAGGAAGGTGGAAGTGAAAGTCTGCAGGCAAAATGAGCCTAAACTCTTCCAGAGACCTGTTACTGAACTGATTTTGTTACTCTCTCCAGAGAATAGTTAATGTGGTATCCTTGGGATACCAAGCGGGGAGTGTCATGTCTTCATCATTATATTGTCATGTTATTCTTATGAGAGTTTTCACAATGTGTAATTTACTGTGTAACCTACTGTTCATGTTGTACCAGCGCCATCTAGTGGCCATTTACATATATCACATATTACATATTGGAACAAGTTTTGTCCCAGTTCAGCTACCATAGCTTTCACCTATGAACTTGGTGACATCATCTTCCCTCCATATCTTGCTTTCTACAGGAAACTCAGCTAGAGGAAACACGGCTAGTTGCATCCTCCCTCATCCTAGTTTATGGCGGCATCGCTGGTGTGTATACTCTTATGGATGCTTAACATTATCATCCTGTATCTATGTCTTGTGTAACTTACATCTTGTGCACATTTCTTGTATTTGCATTGCTATGAACAGTAATGTCTTTTATGCATTGCCACATGTCAGTATACATTAGTAAGTGTATTCTCTTTTCTGTTCCACAGTTTTACCACACTCTCTCATTTTCACGTATTTCCTTGCAATAAAAGTTGAAGTTGGACCTTGCTCCTTTGTCAATGCATTGAAGGAAATCAGGGTTTTACTGCCTGTCAATCTATGTACCCTCACGCATAGGGAGGACAGAACAGCTACCTCAGGAGAGCAGGTAAAGCTGGAGGTCTCTTGAGAGAGTGGGGAGGACCTCCAAAGAGACTGATAGCCCTCACAAGTCAGATAAGCTTGCTCAGGCTCCAGCAAATAGCTTGTTTGAAAAGAAGACATGTTGCCTCGGTGCTGCAGGTGGGAGAGGACGCTGTTAGCACCAGTCGGATGGACTCCACATGTTTTTTTGAACTTGTGAGCTGACCTAAATAGGAGGAGAGTCAGTGCTTAAGTGCTGAGAAGGGACTGTGCCTATCTTCAGTCACGAAATGTGGCACGTGAAGTTCAAGTAGACAGTTAGCTTGATAGGGATCGGTTGTCACCTGTCCCAGGAGTGATCATTAAAGCCTGTTGGGAGAGACTGTGTAGTGAGAAGGTCGCCTCTTACGAGAGGGCAGTCTCATTGATTTTGATGGTTATATTTTAAATATGCGCCTAACCTATACTTTCTTTGCAGGCTTGCTTGGAATTTTTGGGTCTGGCTAGGCCCTCCATTAGTTCATGTCATGTACATAATGTAATATGTAAATATTTTCTTTGTGAATATTGTACAGATATTTATATTTTTTTACGTAATTTATTACATCTGTGGCAGTGTATATTCATTATTTTCCCTTTTCCTCCTTTCTAGGTTTGTGGGATACGCCTTGAAATTTTTGAGAAAATATTTTTTGTAGGGGGCGGCTGCTCCAGAGCCAGTGAAGACATGGGAAAAAAGAAAAAAGAAACTGAGAAAAAAGAAAAAAAAAAAAAAGAAAAAAATATATAGAAATAAATAAAATAAATGCATTGCCTAAACCAAAAAAAGAAAAAAAGGGAGGGAGGTTGGATCCAACATTGTACCGAATACCTGAGAACAATTAAAATATAGTATGTATTTCTAACTCTTCATTCAAACCACCAGGAGTCAGGGACCCAAGTTTAAATATCCAAAAAGTTTCCCTCTTGAGGGAAAATCTCTCATTGGCAGTCATACTCAGTTGAGCACGTGATGAACTCTTTAATCTGAAATACCCTGCCTGCCGCATCACAGATGTCTGTCCATGCTTGATAAATTGGCATGTTAAACAGCCCCTTTTCCTACACTGAAACACCCCTGTCCTGTCACCAAAAAAGGTTCTGATGTCCGAAAAGGGGCCCAACAGTGGTGCTCTTTAGCTTACTTGGTGCAAGAATATTTTTTATATGTAATAAAGTACAGCGCCACAATACCAAATAATGGAAGAAAAGCATAGACTAAACAAAGTCCATAAAGTCCGTGAAACCAGATGCTGAAGTGCAGAAATGAATGCAAGGAGATTCCAACACCATAGGTAAGGACACAATCCTGACGATCACCACATGCTCATATAAGGGGATTCCCTTATCAGAATTTTAGACCCCTTGTTACGGAAGGTCAACCAAGCATCGAACATAGAGATAACCACCAGGATAGGGTCCACTCCCAGGTCCAGCACCAGATCCACCACGTAACTTCATCCAGAGTAATAAATCCTCATATGTTCAAGTGCCTCAGATAATGGATGATAGTATCCCGATCACATAGGTGGAATGCCGTACGCCGAAATCCTTGGTGGAGCCCGAGGAACAGTGCAGGAAAAACCTTACAAGAGCGCTTTGCCTGAAAACCATGCAGCGTTTACCCGTCCGCTCCGATCCTCTCCTCCCCCGCTGTGTACAATCCTCTCCTCTCCGGTGTACCCACCCCCTGTGTGCACAAGATATTTTTTACCGTTCTCGCCCTACGAAAGGTAATCTGGGGTGCAGAAGGCAAAAGGGGAGCCAGTATCTGATCTAATTTGAGAATATCAAAATGTTTGCGTATGATTTTACCAATAGAGAAAAATTGGTCATTGAAGGTTGTGACAAACCTAACACCTTCAATGTTCCTGTTTGAAGCTGCAGGTCTGTCGAAACAACTAGGAGTAATTTGTTTGTCAAAAGCCTTCTTAACCAGCCTAGGTGGATACCCTTTCTCTAGGAACTTCTGGGTCATATAGACTCCCTGGGAAAGGTATTCGCTCGCCATCTCTGGAGCAATTTATCCTCAATCTATTAAACTGGCTCCTCTGAATATTGTTCTTCCATGTTGGATGGTGGCAGCTGGAATAGTGGAGGTAAGAGTTTCCTCCTACAGGCTTCACATGGTTCCTGGTAATGATGTTACCGTCCTCATGAGACAGGACCAAATCCAGAAACACCAGCTCCTCAGCATCCAAAACATGGGTAAAGGCAAGACCCATGTCGGTATTGTTACAATGGGCCACAAACGAGGAGAAGACATCCGGGCCCCCATCCCATATCAGCAAGACATCACTGTATCTGCCATAGTACACGAGATGTCTAGCAAAGGGTTTGTTGGCCCAGATGTACAACTCCTCTCAGTGGCCCATGGTCAGATTGGCATAAAATGGGGCAAAATTAGCCCCCATTGCTGTTCCTTTGAGTTGGAGGTAGAAGTGGTCCAGGAACGTGAAATAGTTGTGGGACAAACAAAACTCCATGCAGTCAACTAGAAAGTTAGCCTGTCCAGAGTTAATGCTGCCACAACTGGTTAGAAAATGTTTACCCGCCCTCAGACCTATATTGTGCGGGATCGAGGTGTAAAGAGAAGACACATCTAATGAGGCCCACATGTAATTGTCTTCCCACTTCTAGTGGCTAAGGGCATCAATTACTTGACTAGAATCCCTAATATAAGATGGTAGGCAACTGACAATCGGCTGAAGAAAATGGTCTATATACATCAACAAACCATTGGTAAACCCATCAGTACCAGCTACTATGGGCCTACCAGGTGGGTTTGTCAGCGATTTATGCACCTTGGGGAGGTGATAAAAATATGGAGTACTGACAGGGGGGAGCAAAAAGGCTCTCTTTCTTATCAAGTAGACCATCAGTTGAAAGACAGGAAGGGGATCAGATTTCAGCAATGTGTATGTGCTGGAGTCTGACAGCAGGCGATTGCTTTCCTGTATGTAGTCCTGTTTGTTCATGACCACCTGGCTGCCTCCCTTATACGCCTGTGTGATGATGATGTTTTTATTCGCTGTAAGGTCTTTGAGCGCTTGTTTTTCAGAGTTTGTTAAATTATGGGATCTCTTGTTATTATGCGAATTGTCACACAATTTAACTAGATACCTATATACAGCTTTTCTATCCATTTACAAACTAATTTTGGGGGGGGGAACTGTGTCAAATGCTTTTGCAAAATCCAAGTATACTACGTCCACAGCAACCCCTCTGTCCAAGGTTTTGCCCACCTCCTCATAAAAAAAAATCAGCTTTGGCTGACAACTTCTGTCTTTCATGAGTCCATGCTGTCTGTTGCTTAAAATATTTTTTTCCAGCATGAGCTCATCTATGTTGTCTTTTATTAACCACTTTACGACCGCTTATGTTGATATTACTGCGGCAGTGTGGCACGATCCCGTCCAGCGGCGTAGACCTACGTCGGGCGCGATCTCGGCTCCCAGAGCGCGCTCCCGCGCGCCGCGGGTCCTGATTCTGTTCGGATTCGGTAGGGAACCGATCAGTTACCAGATACTGACCAATGATTTTTGGTCAGTGTCTGGCGATCGGTCCCAGCCAATGGAAATCTGTCCCCTGTCTGTGTAATGTAAACACAGGCAGGGGAAGTGATGTCACTGTCCCTCCTGGAGTCCTTTCGGTTCCAGGAGAAGACAGAGAGACATCATAAACGTGAGTTTCCACCAACACTACACTGACACACCTCACATAGGCACATTTAACCCCTTGATCACCTCTGATCACCCCCTGATCACCCCCAAACCCCTCACAGTGAACACTATATACAGTGGTATACAGATATTTTACTGATCACTGTATAAGTGTCACTTGTGAGCCTAGTTTGCGCCTGCGTTAGGCCCAAATAGGGTTAGGGCACCCGCCACCTATCCCCTAATAAAGTTTTAACCCCTTGATCAGCCCCAGTTAACCCCTTCACTCCCTATTACTCTGTGTACTAAATACAGTATATAGGTAAATACTGATCACTGTATTTAGTGTCACTAGTGACCCTAATTTGCGCTTGGTCTAAGCCCAGATAGGGTTAGGGCACCCACCACCTATCCCCTAATAAACTTTTAACCCCTTGATCTCCCCCAGTTAACCCCTTCACTCCCTATAACACAGTGCACTAATATAAACAGTAAATCAGATAACTACTGATCACTGTATTTAGTGTCCCTTGTGACCCTAATTTGCGCTTGCGCTAAGCCCAAATAGGTTTAGGCCACCCGCCATCTATCCCTTATAAAGGTTTAACCCCTTGATCTCTCCTAGTTAACCCCTTCACTTCATATCACACAGTGCACTAATATATACAGTATCTCAGATAACTACTGATCACTGTATTTAGTGTCACTTGTGACCCTAATTTGCGCTTGCGCTAGGCCCAAATAGGTTTAGGCCACCCGCCATCTATCCCCTATAAAGGTTTAACCCCTTGATCTTCCCCAGTTAACCCCTTCACTGCCCTGTCACAGTGTTCACTATATACAGTGATTACCGATCACTGTATTAGCGTCACGGGTGACACAACTTAGGCAAGCTAGTTAGCGCCAGGATCCCACTACACCACCGTTACTTAGCGTCAGTTAGAGTCAAGTACACTAACACACATACACACACACACCTCCATTACTAGTATAGTGTTTGAACAGATCAATAGCTGATCTGATCAGAACTATATTAGCGTCCTCATAATTTAGTGTTCCCAAAACGCAGTGTTTGCACAATCAGCACTGATTCCTGCTAGCACCTGCATTTAGCCCCCTTGCCCAGACCACCTTACCCAGGCAAGTGTAGTAATCAATAGATTACTGACACTTCCAAAAAACACAAATCACACAAAACCGCTGCGTTAGCAGAGTCAGGCCTGATCTCTGTTAGCACTAGCAGTTTTTTTTTGTAGCGACCAAATAGTCCTCGACAACCAGGTGCTTTTATTACCTAGTAGTCACACTACTGTACCGGTAAATTTAGTTACTAAAATGACAAAACGTTGGTACAGTGGTGAAGAGGTCTACAGTATAATGGCCATGTCAGGTAAGAGCGATGGGGAAGCCTCACTGGCAGAATCAGGGTCAATATACGAACCAGATGAAAGCAGCGGCTCCCTGACAGATAGCTCCGATGACAGAGGGGTCCCTGCTAGGGTCAGGCGTACCCGACCCCATGCTGGAGTTGCTGATTTGCAAGAACCGGGAGTTTCTCGTATGCAGCAGAGTGCCAGTACTAGTGCCGCTCACGCTTCTCGTGATCTGGCAAGCACGAGCGGCCTAGTACACCCTGGACCTTCAACCAGCACTGCAGTATCACCTGGTGACGTGGCGAGTCACCTAAGTGCAGTTGAAGCTGGTGCACTGGCTAGCATGAGTCGTGGCCCGCAGCCACCGCGTATCTGAAGACAGGCCCGTAGAGCCCATAGTGTCCTACCATCTGCACTGTTACATAGATTGCTTGCTCTTGAGTCTACTACCATCTATCCTTGCACTGGGTTAGTCTATCCTGTATATGTCATCTGCTGTCCTTACCACCTGTTACCATACTTGATTACTAACCTATCTGCATTCTACCTATTACCATCTACTACTCTCCTGAACATTACCATCAAGTGCTTACCATTACTGTCACTGCTCACACCTGTCCCTTCAGCACATCACCTTCATACTATCATATACATCCTATCACTCCAGGAACATCTTATTGAGTGTGTGTATATCTGTATGCTGAAGCAGACAGGCCCACAGTGATGAGTCTGGAGAGTTGGATCTGGTATTCCAACACATCTCTACATGACTACTGAGTGGAGATTCTGCAGCTGCAAATCCAGCTTACAATAAAAAACGCAGGAGCGTTACAGATTGAACGAACCCTAAAAAAATGGATTCAGCAGAATTACCCACTCAAGTGACACAATTAACACAACAAGTAAATGCATTAATACTTGCTCTTACTGAAGTAAAAGAAGACAATCAGATGCTGAGACAGCAGGTAACCCGTCTTTCCCAGCTTACTGCTGCTCAGCCCCCTGAACCCAAAATAAACCCTCCTCTAGTGTTTACAGGTGATCGGAAAAAATTTAGTGAATTCAAAAACGCATGTCAATTGCTTTTTTTGCTAAAACCGCGTACTTACCCTACTGATCAAATTAAAGTCTGTACCGTCATTTCATACTTAACGGGTGATGCACAGGCCTGGGCAGACTCTCTCTTTGAGAAAAATGATCAGCTTCTCAACTCCTATCCTTTATTCCTAGCGGAACTCGCTAGTTTATATGATGACCCCAATAGGCAGAGTACTGCTGATATCCAATTGAGGGCTTTAAAACAAGGAAGGAGACCTGTAGAAGACTTTGTAGCAGAGTTCAAAAGATGGACCCTTGATTCAGGGTGGAATGATACATCTCTGCGAACTCAGTTCAGACTCGGGTTGTCAGAAGCCGTTAAAGACGAGCTCGCCCGAGCGGATTTACCTGGCACTTTGGATGCCTTAATACAACTCAGTATCAACATTGACAGGCGACTGCGAGAAAGAAAGGCTGAAAAAATGGGAATGCCATTGTCTAGTCCTTCTCGGATTTCGGCCATTGACCCTACTCCTATGGAGGTAGGAACCATACGCCCACCTTTATCAACTACTGAACGAGCCAGGAGAAGATCCAGTAATCTCTGCATGTACTGCGCATCCCCGGATCATTCGATAAGCGTCTGTCCCCTTGTCCGCAAAAAAGAGGGTGAGTGTTCACATGTCTTGCTAGGGGGATTAACGACTTCCTTTTCTAAACCCTATCTCTTTGTTCATTTAACATTACAGTGGGACCAGACTAGGATTACCACCAAGGCTATGATCGACACAGGATCTTGTGGGAACTATATCGATACACATTTTGTTACCTTAAATAAAATACCTATTATTTCAAAACCTAAACCTGTTTCTGTTAGTTTCATTAACGGTATTCCGTTATCTTCTGGTCCAATCACCAATCAGACACAAGCACTCCTTGTCACTGCTAACGAGTCTCATATGGAGACCACCTCCTTTGATATACTATCTTCACCCCATTTTCCCATTATTTTGGGACTCCCCTGGTTACACACACATCAACCAATCATAGATTGGAAAAGACGGACTTTAACTTTCCTTTCTCACTATTGTGAGATTACGTGTGACCTCCCATCTTATGGAAAGATCCTGTCTGTGGTGTCAGACGAGATTGCACCACTATGCTATCAGGATCTGTCCGAAGTATTCTTTGAGAAAAATGCTCAAGTGTTGCCTCCCCATAGGGATTATGATTGCACTATCGATCTACTCCCTAACAGCAAATTGCCTTTCGGTCATGTTTATCCTCTTTCACAGGATGAACTCTCTCATCTCAAGGAATACTTGGATGAGAATTTGACAAAAGGGTTCATCAGACCCTCTACTTCTTCCACAGCTGCAGGACTTTTCTTTGTCCGCAATAAGGATTTAAGTCTTAGGCCTATTATCGATTATAGGCAATTAAATACCATTACAATAAAGGATCGCTATCCTTTACCGCTCATCCCTGAACTCATTGAACAAGTGCGTGGGGCTACTTACTTCTCTAAATTGGACTTAAAAGGGGCATACAACCTAATCCGAATCCGTGACGGAGATGAGTGGAAAACAGCATTCAGAACCAGATACGGATTATTCGAATATCTTGGATGCCATTCGGGTTGTGTAATGCTCCCGCAGCTTTTCAAAGGTTCATAAACGACATCTTTAGAGACTTACTTGATGTCTGTGTTGTGGTATATCTGGACGATATACTTATCTATTCTCGATCTCTGTCTGAACATATAAAACATGTAAGACTTGTGTTATCCAGATTACTCACACACAATCTATACGTGAAATTAAAAAAATGCCTATTTCATAAAGTAGAAATATTATTCCTAGGATACATCATATCCAAAACCGGAATCAAGATGGATATGAGCAAGATATCCTGTATTCTGGATTGGCCTATACCAACAACTCGTAAGGCATTACAGCGATTCCTTGGATTTTCAAACTTCTATAGGAAGTTCATCAAGAACTTCTCTGCTATTGTGAGACCTCTCACACAACTTACAAGTATAAAGAAACCATTCAAATGGTCAGAAGAAGCAAATGGAGCTTTCCGCTTGTTAAAATCAAGCTTTACTTCTGCTCCCATACTACGCCATCCAGACCCATCCCTCCAATATATTCTGGAGGTAGATGCGTCAAATATGGCAGTAGGAGCAGTTCTCTCCCAACGACCAACAAATACTTCACCACTCCACCCAGTTGCTTTCTTCCCAAATTCACTAAGCAGCCCAGAGGTGAATTACCCAGTGGGTGAAAAGGAGTTGCTTGCCATAAAACTGGCACTGGAGAATTGGCGACATCTACTTGAAGGTACCCAATTACCAATACTCATATATACAGATCATAAAAACCTTCAATACCTCCAGACTAACAAAACTCTTTCCCACCGGCAGGTACGATGGTCATTATTCTTCCTAAGATTCAACTTCCTAGTGACCTACATGCCTGCAGACAAAAATAAAAAAGCGGATGCGCTATCACGATTAACCGAAGATAACTGCACCGAAATCCCTTCTATTCCTATAATACCCTATGAACGTATTATTGGTGTTGTTCGTTCCCTGAAGGAAGAGATTTTGCACAGTATAGGATTGGATTCACCTCCACCAAAACTAAGTACTGATGCAGAAGGCTTCCTCTATTACCACGATAAACTCTACATACCCCCTACTATGCGCACCAAGATCTTGGAATTATCACATGATGTGCCCATGGCAGGACATATGGGTATGACGAAAACCCTTAATTTGCTTACCAGGCAGTTTTGATGGCCTGATATGAAGACGTCTGTACAAAAATTTGTTTCTTCATGTGACATCTGTGCAAGGTCCAAAATTGACACTACAAAACCATCTGGTCTACTCTGCAGTCTACCAATACCCCAGGTCCCATGGGAAGTTGTGTCCTTAGACTTTATAGTAGAACTACCACCTTCCAAAGGATTTAATACCATTTTAGTGTCAGTGGACCATCTGACAAAGATGGCACATTTCATTGCTATTCGCAGACTGCCTTCATCTAAACAAACCGCGGAATTACTAGGCGTGACACCCGGAATTATTGTCCCGACTGTCCTGATCGACCTGGTCTTTGCCATGGTGACTGTTTCCGTCGCTACCACACACTAGTGGATTATTAGCGTAGGGTACAGCACGGCACAGTTTAGGGCACATTTACACAGGGTCTCAAAAGATGTTCGATGGCTATCGTCATTTTGAGAGACCCGAACCTGGAACCTGGAACTCTAACGTTTGAAGAAAAAAAAAAATACATAAAAGCAAAAAATAGTTGTCGTCTCAGTCAATTTTTATGTTCTTCTACACTTCCTACTGTACTTTTAATGTACTATGTTTGTTTTTTCATTCTTTTGTGACCTGTTTCTCTTGCAGGTACTCGTCGGCTACCACGACATTGATTTTATATATTCTGACACAAACAGTGTTTGCGCTCAGCATATATGGATACCTTTGCTGGTAGCAGCTGTGGTGATTTTCTGATTTCAGCACTGCAGTTAAAATCCTATTTTGGTATACATGGATAGTGTTGTGTATACCCATCATTAAATTCAGTGGGTGGTTGTTTGTGCGGTTAATGATGAGTAATACTACGCATTATTCCTTTGCTGATTACTGATAGGTTCTCTTTTTTTTTCGTTCAGCCCACAGGCTGCATGAATAAAAAAAAAAACCTATACTGTATGCCAAACAAAGAACAGCAATGTACTGGTACGTTGCTGGACTTTGAGTGGTTATACCAGGATGATGCCTGCAGATTTAGGCATCATCTTGTTATCGTTTTTTACGGCCAGCGGTCGGCTTACATGTAAAAGCAATCCTAGCGAAAAAGTGGCTGCTAGACTGCTTTTACATGCAGTGGGAGGAGACTCCCCCCCCCCTCCTGCCACCTTCCGCCGCCTTCCACGGTTTTCTCGGGCTCTCCTGTCCCACCGGTTAACCCGAGAGTGCAGCCGGGGGTTCAATTATCTAACCATAGAGCTGATTGGAGATGAGAATGGCTCCAATCATCTCTATGGCCTAAGATACCGGAAGCTACGAGCAATTCATTACTTCTGTTTCGCCAGAAATAAACATCGCCATTGGGAAATTGGGAAAGTATTTTATCGCACCAATTTTGGTGTGGTCAGATGCGTTAAGGTCAAAGGAAAGATCTAGAGTATAAAAGACCCCAATTTTTTTTAAAAAGAGTACCTGTCACTACAGATTGCTATCATAGGGGAAATTTAAATTCACCGTGATAACAATAAAAATGATTAAAGAAAAAAAAAAATGAAAGAAAAGGTGTCAAAATAACATAAAAAAAGCAAATAAAAAAAAAAAAAAAAAAATCAAGCCCCCCTGTCCCCCCGTGCTTGCGCGCAAATGCGCACACAAGCGTTGGTCTAGTGTCATATGTAAACCGCAATTGCACCATGCATGTGAGGTATCGCCTCTGTAAGTCCAAAGTGGTAACCTGTAAAGCCTTTTAAAGGCTTTTAAAACCGTACGTAGTTTGTTGCCGCGGCACGGGCGTGCGCAATTTTTAAAGCATGTCATGTTAGGTGTCTATGAATTGGGTTGAGCGAACACGGACTGTATTATTCATGTTCGTACTGAATAATTGGATTTTTGTTACCCGAACACGGACCCGAAAACTTTACTGTATATTCGGGTAAAAATCCGTGTTCGGTCTTTTTATTTCCCTGTTTTGCATGCTTTGGCGCGCTTTTCAACAGCCAATCAACAAGCATTTAACTGGTGTGCCTAAGCCATCCCAGCCATGCCTACAAATGTATCAGTAGCTGTGATTGGCCGTCTGAAGCATGTGACCAAGTCTTTATAAGTTCGAGGCAGCGCCGCTGCGGCGTCATTCTGCTGTTTAGTTCAGGGAGAGAGCACACATCAACGTGCTGGCTGCTGATTAGGGACAGACAGGAAAAAAAAAACATTTGTGTCCGGATAGAATTGAGGGACAGGTCGGAGTGTGTTAGGCAGGGCGAGTTGTAGGCATTTTAGGGAGAGAGTCTGCTGATTTTTAGGGTCAGTGTGTTCTACAAACTACAATTGATATTGCTGTGTGGGGTGGGGTTTGCAGTGACCGATCTACGATCTTAGCAATCCTTTTAGGGACAGAGTCTGCTGATTTTTAGGGTCAGACAGTGCGTTCTACAAACTACAATCGATATTGCTGTGTGGGGTGGGGTTTGCAGTGACCGATCTACGAACATAGCAATCCTTTTAGGGACAGAGTCTGCTGATTTTTAGGATCAGACAGTGCGTTCTACAAACTACAATCGATATTGCTGTGTGGGGTGGGGTTTGCAGTGACCGATCTACGATCTTAGCAATCCTTTTAGAGACAGAGCCTGCTGATTTTTAGGGTCAGACAGTGTGTTCTACAAACTACAATCGATATTGCTGTGTGTGGGGGGGGGGGGGGTTTGCAGTCACCCGATCTACGATCTTATCAATCCTTTTAGGGACAGAGTCTGCTGATTTTTAGGGTCAGACAGTGTGTTCTACAAACTACAATCGATATTGCTGTGTGGTGTGGGATAGGAGATAGGCAGGTGTCAGTGGTCCACATCCATTTTGCTGTGTGTGGGCTGCAGTGAACACAATCTTTTTGGGGTGCAGTGAACACAATCTTTTTGGGGTACAGTGAACACAATCTTTTTGGGGTGCTGGCTGCTGATTAGGGACAGACAGGAAAAAAAAAAACATTTGTGTCCGGATAGAATTGAGGGACAGGTCGGAGTGTGTTAGGCAGGGCGAGTTGTAGGCATTTTAGGGAGAGAGTCTGCTGATTTTTAGGGTCAGTGTGTTCTACAAACTACAATCGATATTGCTGTGTGGGGTGGGGTTTGCAGTGACCGATCTACGATCTTATCAATCCTTTTAGGGACAGAGTCTGCTGATTTTTAGGGTCAGACAGTGTGTTCTACAAACTACAATCGATATTGCTGTGTGGTGTGGGATAGGAGATAGGCAGGTGTCAGTGGTCCACATCCATTTTGCTGTGTGTGGGCTGCAGTGAACACAATCTTTTTGGGGTGCAGTGAACACAATCTTTTTGGGGTACAGTGAACACAATCTTTTTGGGGTGCAGTGAACACAATCTTTTTGGGGTGCAGTGAACACAATCTTTTTTGCCCACTGAGGAGGAGGGAGAAAAGTATTTTTCTATCAGGCACTGTGTGCAGCATTTTTCCTTCAGCTGTGCTGTGCTGAGTGACTGATCATACACTGCTGTGTTCAGTTCACATGTGCTAATATTGAGTGGTTTCAAAAATCATACACTTTTTTTCTATTCCACTATTCAATATACAGCCTTGGGTTAAAAAAAATTAAATTGTGGCCTGCAGCAGAGCTGAATGATATTTGGGGTTTTTGGGGTTCATCTCATACTTCTGAAGATTTGAGGGTGCTGCCTGTTCCATACTCCTCCTACTCCTCATCCAGCCTTTTAGGGGTACAAACAATAGTAATTGGGGCCTAGTGTGCTTCTGTACGTGTGAGATACATACACTTTTTTTGATCATATTTCCTATTCCGCTATTCAATAAAAACCTTTGGGGATCAATTAAATTGCGGGATAGTCTGTGTTGGTACGTGTGAGATCCACCTTTCCAAGTTTTTGGGGTTCATCTCATACTTCTGAAGATTTGAGGGTGCTGCCTGTTCCATACTCCTCCTACTCCTCATTCAGCCTTTTAGGGGTACAAACAATAGTAATTGGGGCCTAGTGTGGTTTTGTACGTGTGAGATACATACACTTTTTTTGATCATATTTCCTATTCCGCTACTCAATAAAAACCTTTGGGGATCAATTAAATTGCGGGATAGTCTGTGTTGGTACGTGTGAGATCCACCTTTCCAAGTTTTTGGGGTTCATCTCATACTTCTGAAGATTTGAGGGTGCTGCCTGTTCCATACTCCTCCTACTCCTCATTCAGCCTTTTAGGGGTACAAACAATAGTAATTGGGGCCTAGTGTGGTTTTGTACGTGTGAGATACATACACTTTTTTTGATCATATTTCCTATTCCGCTATTCAATAAAAACCTTTGGGGATCAATTAAATTGCGGGATAGTCTGTGTTGGTACGTGTGAGATCCACCTTTCCAAGTTTTTGGGGTTCATCTCATACTTCTGAAGATTTGAGGGTGCTGCCTGTTCCATACTCCTCCTACTCCTCATTCAGCCTTTTAGGGGTACAAACAATAGTAATTGGGGCCTAGTGTGGTTTTGTACGTGTGAGATACATACACTTTTTTTGATCATATTTCCTATTCCGCTATTCAATAAAAACCTTTGGGGATCAATTAAATTGCGGGATAGTCTGTGTTGGTACGTGTGAGATCCACCTTTCCCAGTTTTTGGGGTTCATCTCATACTTCTGAAGATTTGAGGGTGCTGCCTGTTCCAAACTCCTCCTACTCCTCATCCTGCCTTTAGGGGTACAAACAATAGTAATTGGGGCCTAGTGTGGTTTTGTACGTGTGAGATACATACACTTTTTTTGATCATATTTCCTATTCCGCTATTCAATAAAAACCTTTGGGGATCAATTAAATTGCGGGATAGTGTAATGTTCTGGTACCTTTGGGTACCCTAATTACTCTTTCATAAGTGTATGCGCCCCACCATTCTCTTTTGGTAAGGTGCGCATACACCTTTAAGACTGATGCTGTCATCACTGAGCGCCGGACTGGATGGCTATTTAGATCGCCGGCTCTCACTCACATGTGTTCGTTCAAACTGCTTTGTGCCTTGATGCTAACCTGTCTTGAAGCTCTCATGCTTGCAAGCATACCTCGCTGTCGGAACCACGCTGCGCTGATCCCTGTATCCCGCTACCGGATCATCCGCTCTTGCCGAACCTCTCCTCTACTACATTGCTATTAGTGATAAGTACCCCACAGGGGAAACCTCTATAACTTTCATACTAAAGCTTACACTATCTAGCTCTGCATACTAAGGACTATTACTACATCTGCATTATCTAAGATTGCTAGCTCTTGAGCCTACTACCACCTGTTCTTGCACTGGGTTGATCTCTCTTGTATGTCCACCTGCTACTCTGTCATCTGCTACCATACATGATTGCTAAACCTATCTGCATCCCATCTGCTACTATCTTACTTTCAAGAACATTTCCTTTCAAGTGTCTGTCATCTACCATCTCTACCCAACCTGTCTCTTCAGCCTATCATCACTGTGTTACTATATACATAAGTCACTCTAGGAAACATCTTATTGAGTGTGTGTATTTACTTGCTGAATTGAGATCATCCACACATGATGAGTCATTGAGAGTTGGGAATGGTGTCTCAGCGTTTCTCTACATGACTACTGAAGTGGAATATTTCTGCAGCTGAAAATCCACATCATACGTAAAACGCAGGAGCGTTACAGATTGAACGAACCACAAATGGATTCAACAGAAATAACCACTCAGATGACACAATTAAAACAGCAGGTAACTGCGTTAATACACGCACTTGCTGAATTCAAAGAAGACAATCAGGCTCTGTCGCAGCAGGTAATTAGACTGACACAACTTACCTCTGCTCAGTCCACTGAACCCAAAATAAATCCTCCTTTGGTATTTACAGGCGATCGCAAAAAATTTCGCGAATTTAAAAACGCATGTGAGTTACTTTTCTTGCTAAAACCCCGTACCTACCTTACTGATCACATTAAGGTTTGTACTATTATTTCTTACCTAACAGGCGATCCTCGGGCCTGGGCAGACTCTCTTTTTGAGAAAAACGACCAGCTTCTCAACTCCTATGCCTTGTTCCTAGCAGAACTCACTAGCCTATATGATGATCCCAATAGGCAGAGTACTGCCGATCTTCAATTAAGATCCTTGAAACAAGGTGGGAGACCTGTAGAAGACTTTGTCGCAGAATTCAAGAGATGGACCCTTGATTCAGAATGGAATGATGCATCTCTTAAAACCCAATTTAGGCTTGGCCTATCAGAGGCCGTTAAAGACGAGCTCGCCCGAGCGGATCTGCCAAAAACCCTGGATGCATTGATACAACTCAGTATCACCATAGATAGAAGACTATGAGAAAGAAAGGCTGAGAAAATGGGAATGCCATTATCCAGTTCTTCTCGGATTTCGGCCGTTGACCCCGTTCCTATGGAGGTAGGAACCATACGCCCACCTCTATCAACTATGGAAAGAGCCAAAAGACGATCTGGTAATCTCTGCTTGTACTGTGCATCCCCGGATCACAAGATAAACGTCTGTCCCCTAGTCTACAAAAAGAAGGGTGAGTGTTCACATGTCCTCCTAGGGGGATTGACAACTTCAATCACTAACCCTTACCTTTCTGTTTGCTTAACATTACAGTGGGACCAGAACAGGATTACTACTAAGGCCATGATTGACACAGGATCTTGTGGAAATTATATTGACATACGTTTTGCTGCTTTAAAAAAAGTTCCTATTATTTCTAAACTTAAACCCGTCTCAGTAAGTCTTATTAACGGTGTTCCTTTATCCTCTGGTCCGATCACTGATCAGACACAGGCACTCCTAGTCACTACTAACGGGTCTCATATGGAGACCACTACCTTCGATCTAATACCTTCACCCCACTTTCCCATTGTGTTGGGACTTCCCTGGTTGCACACACATCAACCAACCATAGATTGGAAGGAACGGACCCTGGCCTTCCTCTCTTGCTATTGCGAGGGTACGTGTAACCTCCCGTCTTTCGGGAAGATCCTGTCTGTGGTGACAGATGAGACTGCACCACTATGTTATCAGGATCTCTCTGAGGTTTTTCTTGAGAAAAATGCTCAAGCACTACCTCCCCATCGAGACTATGATTGTAGCATTGATCTACTCCCAAATAGCAAATTGCCGTTCGGTCATGTTTATCCTCTTTCACAGGATGAACTTTCCCATCTCAAAGACTATTTGGATGAGAATTTGAAGAAAGGTTTTATTAGACCTTCCACTTCTTCCACAGCAGCAGGACTCTTTTTTGTCCGCAATAAGGACTCAAGTCTCAGGCCTATCATCGACTATAGGCAATTGAATGCTATTACAATAAAAGATCGCTATCCTCTACCACTTATCCCTGAGCTCATTGAGCAGGTGCGTGGAGCTACCTATTTTTCAAAATTGGATCTGAAAGGAGCATACAATCTCATTCGAATCCGTGCTGGACACGAGTGGAAGACTGCATTCAGAACCAGATACGGATTGTTCGAATATCTTGTAATGCCATTCGGGCTATGCAACGCCCCTGCAGTTTTTCAACGATTTATAAACGATATTTTCAGAGACTTACTAGATGTCTGTGTTGTGGTATATCTGGACGATATACTTATATATTCACGATCCCTGTCTGAACACATAAGACATGTAAGACTAGTATTATCGAGATTGCTTGCACACAACCTTTATGTGAAACTGAAAAAATGCTTGTTTCATAAAGAAGAGGTACTGTTTCTAGGCTACATCATATCCAAAACAGGAATCGAGATGGACATGAGTAAGATATCCTGCATTCAGGATTGGCCTACACCAACCACACGCAAGGCGCTACAGCGATTCCTTGGATTTTCGAATTTCTACAGGAAGTTCATCAGAAACTTCTCTGCCATTGTGAGACCCCTCACACAGCTCACTAGCATTAAAAAACCATTCAAATGGTCAGATGAAGCAAATAAAGCTTTTCACCTGTTAAAGACAAGGTTTACTTCTGCTCCCATATTACGCCATCCAGACCCATCCCTCCAATACATTCTGGAAGTAGATGCGTCAAACATGGCAGTAGGGGCAATACTCTCCCAACGACCAACTCACACTTCACCACTTCATCCAGTCGCCTTTTTTTCTAAATCCCTAAGCAGTCCAGAGATAAATTACCCCGTGGGTGAAAAGGAACTGCTTGCTATAAAATTGGCTCTGGAGAATTGGCGACATCTACTCGAAGGCACCCAATTACCAATACTTACATACACGGACCATAAAAATCTCCAATATCTTCAGACTAACAAAACTCTCTCTCACCGACAGGTACGATGGTCACTATTATTTCTAAGGTTTAACTTCCTAGTGACCTACACACCTGCAGATAAGAACAAAAAGGCGGATGCACTATCACGACTAACTGAAGAAAACTACTTCGAAATCCCTTCCGTTCCTATAATACCTCACAAACGCATTATTGGAGTTGTCCGTTCCTTGAAGGAAGAGGTTTTGCATGGTATAAGTTTGGATTCACCCCCACCACAACTAAATACTGATGCAGAAGGCTTCCTCTACTACAACGACAAACTTTACATACCACCTACCATACGCACCAAGATCTTGGAATTATCGCATGATGTGCCTATGGCAGGACATATGGGTATGACAAAGACTCTTAATCTGATTACCAGACAATTCTGGTGGCCTGACATGAAAACATCTATACAAAGATTCGTCTCTTCATGCAATGTCTGTGCCAGGTCCAAAATTGACACTACGAGACCATCCGGTCTACTATGCAGTCTACCAATACCCCAAACTCCATGGGAAGTTGTGTCCT
Organism: Pelophylax lessonae; assembly: GCF_965119305.1. NCBI lineage: Eukaryota > Metazoa > Chordata > Amphibia > Anura > Ranidae > Pelophylax > Pelophylax lessonae. The sequence continues at coordinate 147,610,420 of NC_138773.1, read as the reverse complement.
TGGACTTTATAGTGGAATTGCCTCCTTCCAAAGGATTTAATACCATCTTAGTGTCAGTGGACCATCTGACAAAAATGGCACATTTCATTGCTATTCGCAGACTACCTTCGTCCAAACAAACGGCAGAACTCCTGATGAAACATGTCTTTAAGTTACATGGTATCCCAAAAACTCTTTTGTCTGACCGTGGATCACAATTTATTTCCAAGTTCTGGCAAGAACTATGTCACATACTACGGATCGAGCGGAAGCTCACTTCCTTCTCCTTACCATCCGCAAACCAACGGACAGACTGAAAGAGTCAACCAATGCATCGAGTAATATTTACGTTGTTACACTTCTTACCAACAGGATGATTGGGTGGATCTTCTCCCTCTGGCAGAATTTGCCTACAACAACGCAACCCACAGTACGACCAAGCAGAGTCCGTTCTACTTGAACTATGGGTTTCATCCCTCTATTCTTCCACCACGCATCATTCCTTCAAATAACCCAGTAGCCTCAGACTATCTTACCCAAATAAAGGACTCTCTGGGTTTGCTTAATACTACCATTGCACACGCTTATAGTCAACAAAAGAAGTACTATGATCTTCGCAGAAGACCTTCTCCTCAGTACGCTATCGGGGACCTCGTTTGGCTCTCAACAAAAAATTTAAGACTGAAAATCCCTAGCAAAAAGCTTGGACCTCTGTTCTTGGGACCTTTCCCAATCAAGAAACTTATTGGAAAAGCTGCAGTACAGCTTACATTGCCAATAGACCTCAAAATACATCCCATTTTCCATGTGTCGCTACTGAAGCCCCATGTTCCTGACCAAGGAATAAGGCCTACTATCCCACCTCCTCCTCCTGTACAAGTTGAAGGTGGAGAAGAATATGAGATAAAAGAGATTCTGGATTCTCGTATCCACAGAGGAAGACTTCAGTACTTGGTTCGATGGAAGAACTATGGGCCCCAAGACGACACCTGGCTAAACACCTCTGACATACATGCCTCTAGATTAATCCGCAATTTTCATGCGAAGTACCCAGACAAACCAGCTCCAGAGGCCTTCAGGAGCCGGCCTTAAGGGGGGGGTACTGTAATGTTCTGGTACCTTTGGGTACCCTAATTACTCTTTCATAAGTGTATACGCCCCACCATTCTCTTTTGGTAAGGTGCGCATACACCTTTAAGACTGATGCTGTCATCACTGAGCGCCGGACTGGATGGCTATTTAGATCGCCGGCTCTCACTCACATGTGTTCGTTCAAACTGCTTTGTGCCTTGATGCTAACCTGTCTTGAAGCTCTCATGCTTGCAAGCATACCTCGCTGTCGGAACCACGCTGCGCTGATCCCTGTATCCCGCTACCGGATCATCCGCTCTTGCCGAACCTCTCCTCTACTACATTGCTATTAGTGATAAGTACCCCACAGGGGAAACCTCTATAACTTTCATACTAAAGCTTACACTATCTAGCTCTGCATACTAAGGACTATTACTACATCTGCATTATCTAAGATTGCTAGCTCTTGAGCCTACTACCACCTGTTCTTGCACTGGGTTGATCTCTCTTGTATGTCCACCTGCTACTCTGTCATCTGCTACCATACATGATTGCTAAACCTATCTGCATCCCATCTGCTACTATCTTACTTTTAAGAACATTTCCTTTCAAGTGTCTGTCATCTACCATCTCTACCCAACCTGTCTCTTCAGCCTATCATCACTGTGTTACTATATACATAAGTCACTCTAGGAAACATCTTATTGAGTGTGTGTATTTACTTGCTGAATTGAGATCATCCACACATGATGAGTCATTGAGAGTTGGGAATGGTGTCTCAGCGTTTCTCTACATGACTACTGAAGTGGAATATTTCTGCAGCTGAAAATCCACATCATACGTAAAACGCAGGAGCGTTACAGATAGTCTGTGTTGGTACGTGTGAGATCCACCTTTCCAAGTTTTTGGGGTTCATCTCATACTTCTGAAGATTTGAGGGTGCTGCCTGTTCCATACTCCTCCTACTCCTCATCCTGCCTTTAGGGGTACAAACAATAGTAATTGGGGCCTAGTGTGCTTCTGTACGTGTGAGATACATACACTTTTTTTGATCATATTTCCTATTCTGCTATTCAATAAAAACCTTTGGGGATCAATTAAATTGCGGGATAGTCTGTGTTGGTACGTGTGAGATCCATCTTTCCAAGTTTTTGGGGTTTATCTCATACTTCTGAAGATTTGAGGGTGCTACCTGTTCCATACTCCTCCTACTCCTCATCCTGCCTTTAGGGGTACAAACAATAGTAATTGGGGCCTAGTGTGCTTCTGTACGTGTGAGATACATACACTTTTTTTGATCATATTTTCTATTCCGCTATTTAATCAAAACCTTTGGGTATAAACAATTAAATTGCGGGATAGTCTGTGTCGTGAAGTGTGAGATACACCTTTCCAATTTTTGGGGCGCATCTCATACTGCCGAGGATTTGAGGGTGCTTCAGTCTGCCTCCTGCCTGTTCCGAACTCCTCCTACTCATCATCCTGCCTTTAGGGTACAAAAAATTGTAATCGGGGCCTAGATTGTGTTTGTACGTGTGAGATACACCGTTTTGTAAAATTTGTCCTATTCCGCTATTCAATATACACCCTGTTTGAGTGTAAAAAATTTAATTGCGGGATAGTCTGTACCGGTAGATGTGAGATACACCTTTTTAAATTTGTTTGGCGCATCTCCTACCGCCGAGGATTGCAGGGCGCTTCAGTTTGGCTCCTGTTCCCAACTCCTCCTACTCCTCTTCCTCATCCTGCCTTTAGGGTACAAAAAATTGTAATCGGGGCCTAGTTGGTGTTTGTACGTGTGAGATACACCGTTTTGTAAAATTTGTCCTATTCCGCTATTCAATATACACCCTGTTTGAGTGTAAAAAATTAAATTGCGGGATAGTCTGTATCGGTACATGTGAGATACACCTTTTTAAATTTGTTTGGCGCATCTCCTTCTACCGCCGAGGATTGCAGGGCGCTTCAGTTTGCCTCCTGTTCCCAACTCCTCCTACTCCTCTTCCTCATCCTGCCTTTAGGGTACAAAAAATTGTAATCGGGGCCTAGTCTGTGTTTGTACGTGTGAGATACACCGTATTATAACATTTTTCCTATTCCGCTATTCAATATACACCCTTTTGGAGTGTAAGAAAATTAAATTACGGCATAGTCTGTATCGGTACGTGTGAGATACACCTTTTAAATTTGTTTGGCGCATCTCCTTCCACCGCCAAGGATTGCAGGGCGCTTCAGTTTGCCTCCTGTTCCCAACTCCTCCTACTCCTCTTCCTCATCCTTCCTTTAGGGTACAAAAAATTTTAATCGGGGCCTAGGCTGTGTTTGTACGTGTGAGATACACCATTTTTTTATCCTTTTTCCTATTCCGCTATTCAATATACACCCTTTTGGGGTAAAAAACATTAAATTGCGGCATAGTTTGCATATTTGACTGTCAGATACACCCGTGCGATACTGTTGTTTTGTTCCGCTATTCAATAAACACCTTTCTAGGGCAAGATCATAAATTACAGAAATATGAGGAGACCGTCAAATAGGGGCCGTGGCCTGGGTCGTGGTGCTGCTGGTAGAGCTCCTGTTGCAAGGAGAGGACGTGGTCGATCTGTGCCAGCTACACGCACAAGTGAAACACCTTTCACAAGTGTGAGTAGACGACAGAACCTGCAGCAGTATTTGGTAGGGCATAATGCGCCTCTAGACGTGATGAGGCCTGAAGAAGTACAGGCGATAGTAGATTGGGTTGCTGACAGTGCCTCCAGTTCCTTCACATTGTCTCCCACCCAGTCTACTGCAGAAAGGTCAGAGTTGGCACCTGCAGCCAATGTCCAACCGTCTTTCACCTCACCCCCTTGGAAATCAGGCAAGCAGTCTGAGCCCCAATCCATACAGCAGTCTCTTGTTCTTTTTGAGGACTCTGTCAGCAGGGTTTCCCAGGGCCATCCACTTAGCCCTGCCCCAGAAGTTGAAGAGATTGAGTGCATCGATGCCCAACCACTTATTTCTCAAGATGAGTACATGCAAGGACCATCGCAGCACGTCTCCGATGATGACGAAACGCAGGTGCCAACTGCTGCGGCGTTCAGCATTGTGGAGACCGACAAGGAGGGCAGGGGTGAAGACTGGGTGGAAGATGGTGTCGAGGACTATGAGGTCCTCGACCCCACATGGAATGAACGTCATGCAGGTGACCTGAGTAGTTTGGAGGAAGAGGCGGTGGTCACACAGAGCCACAAGCACAGCAGAAGAGGGAGCAGGGTGCAGAAGCGGAGCGGCCGTGCCCTAGACACTACGCCCGCTACTGCCCAACGCAGCAAGGGAACGAGCGCACCAAAGTCAGCTCAAAGGAGTTCTCTAGCGTGGAAGTTCTTTAGAAAATGTGCTGATGACAGGACACGAGTGGTTTGCACCCTGTGCAATCAGAGCCTGAAGCGAGGCATAAACCTTCTCAACCTGAGCACAACCTGCATGATCAGGCATCTAAGTGCAAAGCACGAGCTGCAGTGGAGTAGACACGTTCAAAACCAAGAAACGTCTCTGGCTCATCCTGCTTCCTCTTCTGCTGCAGTCTCGGCCGCTCCAGCAACATCTGTAGTGATACCGGCACCTGCCACCCCACAAACAGAGGATCTGTCAGCAACACCACCACCTGGGTCACCAACCATCTCCACAATGTCCCATGGAAGCGTTCAGATTTCCATCTCCCAAACACTTGAGAGGAAGAGGAAGTACCCCCCTACCCACCCGCGATCCCTGGCCCTGAATGCCAGCATTTCAAAATTCTTGGCCTTTGAAATGCTGTCATTCCGTCTGGTGGAGACGCACAGTTTTAAAAACCTTATGTCGGTGGCTGTCCCACAGTACGTCGTGCCCAGCCGCCACTACTTTTCCAGGCAAGCCATCCCTTCCCTGCACAACCAAGTGGGGGAAAAAATCAGGTGTGCACTGCGCAACGCCATCTCTGGCAAGGTCCACCTAACTACCGATACGTGGACCAATAAGCACGGTCAGGGGCGTTATATCTCCCTAACGGCACACTGGGTAAATGCAGTGGCGGATGGGCCTGAGGCGGATAGCAATTTGGCGCATGTCCTTCCACCACCGAGGATTGCAGGGCGCTTCAGTTTGCCTCCTGTTCCTAACTCCTCCTACTCCGCTTCCTCATCCTCTACCGCCTCCTCATCCGGACAGCGTAACACCTTCACCACCAACTTCAGCACGGCCAGGGGTAAACGACAGCAGGCAGTTTTAAAACTTGCCTGTTTGGGGGACAAACCACACACCACGCAGGAGTTGTGGAGGAGCATGGAACAGCAGACAAATGAGTGGTTGCTGCCAGCGAGCCTCAAGCCTGGCCTGGTGGTGTGCGATAACGGGCGAAATCTCATAGCAGCTCTGGGCCTAGCCGGTTTGACGCACATCCCTTGCCTGGCGCATGTGCTGAATTTGGTGGTGCAGAGGTTCCTTAAAAACTACCCCGATATGTCAGAGCTGCTGCAGAAAGTGCGGGCCGTCTGTGCGCACTTTTGGCGTTCTCACCCTGCTGCTGCTCGCCTGTCAGCGCTGCAGCGTAACTTCGGCCTTCCCGCTCACCGCCTTATATGTGACGTGCCCACAAGTTGGAACTCCACCTTGCACATGCTGCAAAGACTGTGCGAGCAGCAGCAGGCCATAGTGGAGTTTCAGCTGCAGCACGCACGCGTGAGTCGCTCTGTGGAACAGCACCACTTCACCACCAATAACTGGGCCTCCATGCGAGACCTGTGTGCCTTGTTGCGCTGTTATGAGTACTCCACCAACATGGCCAGTGCCGATGATGCCGTTCTCAGCTTAACTATCCCACTTCTATGCCTCCTTGAAAAAACAATTCGGGCGATGATGGAAGAGGATGTGGCACAGGATGAGGAGGAGGAGGAGGATGAAGAGGTAACATTTCCAAGGCTTTCAGGGCAGTCATTCGCAAGGGGCTCCGAGGGTGGGTTCCTGCACACACAAACGCCAGGGACACAATTGTCCAGCATGGGCACAGTTCTGGAGGATGAGAAGGATGAGGAGGAGGAGCTGGAGGAGGAGATGGAAGCATGTTCACAGCAGGGTGGCACCCAGGCCAGCTCATGGCCATCACTGGTGCGTGGCTGGGGGGATACAGAGGACACGGACGATACACCTCCCACAGAGGACAGCCTTTCGTTGCCTCTGGGCAGCCTGGCACACATGAGCGATTACATGCTGCAGTGTCTCCACAACGACCGCCGAGTTGCCCACATTCTAACTTGTGCTGATTACTGGGTGGCCACGCTGCTGGATCCCCGTTACAAGGACAACGTACCGTCCTTAATTCACTCACTGGAGCGCGATCGCAAGATGCGCGAGTACAAGCGCACGCTGGTAGACGCCATGCTGCTGGCATTCCCGCCTGACAGCGGGGCCACAGTGGAAGCACAAAGCAGAGGAGGAGGAGGAGGAGGAAGAGGTCGCCAACGCAACCAGGGCACCGCCAGCACCTCAGAAGGCAGGGTAAGCATGGCCGAAATGTGGAAAAGCTTTGTCAGCACGCCACAACAAACAGCAGCACCAGCAGCTCATATGGAACGTCTTAGCAGGAGGCAGCATTTCACCAACATGGTGGAGCAGTATGTGTGCACACGCCTAGACGTACTGAATGAGGGGTCTGCCCCCTTCAACTTCTGGGTCTCCAAGTTGGGCACATGGCCTGAGCTTGCCCTTTACGCCTTGGAGGTGCTGGCGTGCCCTGCAGCCAGTGTATTATCTGAACGGGTATTTAGCACGGCTGGGGGTGTTATCACAGACAAGCGCAGCCACCTGTCCAGAGACAATGTGGACAAGCTCACGTTCATTAAAATGAACCAGGCATGGATCCCACGGGACTTTTCCGTACCTTGTGCAGAATAGCGATGGATACCGACCTTACCCAGCCATTGTTCCATTTTTGCTCTTTCTCACTCTTTTGGGGTGTACCCTCATTTAAAATTTGTGAAAAGAAGCAGTGTTGGCTACCTCGTCCTCCTCAGGGCCAGATTAACGTAGGGGCTATTGGAGCTGCAGCTCCAGGCCCCTACCTTTATATAGGCCCCGGGTTGGCCATATTCACTGTTACCGCTCTTCTGTCACTTGTAAACACAGAAGTCTGGCTTCTATGCTCGCTTCCCCAGGCAGCTCCCTCAGAACCTCCCCAGACAGCACGAAGGCCGGACAAGGAGGGACAGTTGCCGATGCATGGATGTGTTTATGGGCTTCAGAGACAGCATTCCATGTGGAATTAGGCATGCATGGCTGCACCCTTCCTCCTCTGGGTGCATGCCAAGGCACGGCCCTTAAGGCCCTTCAAAATCCTCAGCACCAAGCCCATGATGCTCTTAATCTGGCCCTGGTCCTCCTCCACCGCCGCTTCCACCTACACCGCCCATAGGTGTGCGCAGCCTATTGCATTAGGGTGTGCACCCCAAAGTTTAAATACACATGCATGTGTTTGCCTACATGTACATGGCCCCGATACATTACTCTCCCTGCTGGCAAAGTGAAATAGAGCAGAGCAGGTCCGAGGGAGATCTTTCCCATCTCCTCACTGGCAAACAGAGCGATAATGCTATGTGCCCTAGGTGATTAGGGTGTGCCCAGGCACATCCGGCACACCCTGTGCGCACGCCTATGACACCGCCACATCCACCACCACCTCAACCTCCCTCCTACTCCATATGGGCCTCATCCTTCAGAGATGAACATTGTTTTATTTTTCTGTTTTTTTTTTGTTGTTTTAAGTTATTTCCCTATCCACATTTGTTTGCAGAGCACTTGCCATGCTCTTAACTACGTTTTGCTGCCATTTGCAGCAGTCTAGCCCTTTCCATTGGTGTTTTAGAGCCATTTTAGTGCCTGAAAGTTCGGGTCCCCATTGACTTCAATGAGGTTCGGTGTCCGGGAAAAGTTCGGCAAAAGTGCGGGACACGGACTCGGACTTTTTTTTAAAGTTCGGCCGAACCCGCCGAACACGGACATCCAGGTGTCCGCTCAACTCTATCTATGAACTCGGCATAAGATCATCTTTTAAATTTTACCAAACAATTTGGAATTATATAGTGTATTTCTGCATTAAATATTAAAAAAAGTGTTTTTTTTTACGCAAAAATTGCGTTTGGAAAATGTGTGCGCAAATAACGTGTGACAAAAAAAATTGCAACATCCACCATTTTGTTCTGTAGGGCCTCTGCTTTAAAAAAATATATAATGTTTTGGGGTTCAAAGTAATTTTCTTGTGAAAAAAAATATTTTTTCATGTAAACAAAAACTCACAGAAAAGGCTTGGTTTTCAAGTGGTTAGAAGAGTGGGTGATGTGTTGCTAAAATTGAGCATAAAATGCCAAAAGTAGACACCCAAAGCTATTTGCTGAGAGGCATATTGAGTCCATGGAGTATTTTACATTTTGCCCTAAGTTTCAGGAAAATGACAATTTGTTTTTTTTTTTTGTTTTTTTTTTACACAAAGTTGTCACTAAATAATATATTGCTCACGCATGCCATGGGTATATGTGAAATGACACCCCAAAATACATTCTGCTGCTTCTCCTGAGTACAGGGATACCCCATGTGTGAGACTTTTTGGCAGTCTAGCCGCGTACAGGACCCGAAACCAATCCCCATCTTCAAGTTTTCTAATGGCGTAAATTGCTTATTTTACCTCTGCACTACCTGTCACAGTTTCAGAGGCCCTGACATTTCAAGATAGCACAAAACCCCCCAAATGACCCCATTTTGCAAAGTAGACACTCCAAGCTATTATCTGAGAGGCATGATGAGTCCATGGAATAGTTTATATTTTGCCACAAGTTTCGGGAAAATTATTATTTTTTTTTTCAAGTTTTTTTTTACAAAATGTTGTCAGTAAATGATATAATGCTCACACATGCCATGGGTATATGTGAAATTACACCCCAAAATACATTCTGCTGCTTCTCCTGAGTACAGGGATACCCCATGTGTGAGACTTTTTGGCAGTCTAGCCGCATACAGGACCCGGAAAACCACTCCCCACCTTCAGGCTTTCTAAGGGCGTAAATTGTTGATCTCACTCCTTACTACCTATCACATTTTTGAAGGCCATGAAATGCCAAGATGGCACAAAACCCCCCCAAATGACCCCATTTTGCAAAGTAGACACTCCAAGCTATTAGCTGAGAGGCATGATGAGTCCATGGAATAGTCTATATTTTGCCACAAGTTTCGGGAAAATTATTATTTTTTTTTTTTTTTGTTTTTTTACACAAAGTTGTCAGTAAATGATATAATGCTCACACATGCCATGGGTATATGTGAAATGACACCCCAAAATACATTCTGCTGCTTCTCCTGAGTACAAGGATACCCCATGTGTGAGACTTTTTTGCAGTCTAGCCGCGTACAGGACCCGGAAAACCACTCCCCACCTTCAGGCTTTCTAAGGGCGTAAATTGTTGATCTCACTCCTTACTACCTATCACACTTTTGAAGGCCATGAAATGCCAAGATGGCACAAAACGCCCCCAAATGACCCCATTTTGCAAAGTAGACACTCCAATCTATTTGCTGAGAGGCATGGTGAGTATTTTGCATCTCTAATTTTTTTTGGAAAATGAAGAAAAAACAGGAGAATGCATTTTTTTTCCTCTTTTTTCAATTTCCAAAACTTTGTGACAAAAAGTGAGATCTGCAAAATACTCAAAATGCCTCTTTACATTTTTTTTTGTCAAAGACATGTAGCTAAATATATTTTGGCCAAAAAAGATGACATAAATTGAGTATATTGGATATTTTTTAAAAGACAAAGTTGAAAATGTCATTTTTTTGCAAAATATTCGCTCTTTTTTTATTAATATCGCAAAAAATAAAAAGCGCAGAGGTGATCAAATACCATCAAAAGAAAGCTCTGTTTGTGGGAAAAAAAGGACGTAAATTTCGTTTGGGTACCACATTGCATGACCGCACAATTGTCAGTTAAAGTTGCACAGTGCTGAAACACAAAAAAGTGGCCTGGACGTAAGACAGCAAAATCCTCCGGTGGTAAAGTGGTTAAACTCTCCAGTATCTTTCCAACTATAGACGTTAAGCTATTAGGTCTATTGTTACTTGGTAGAGAGAGTTTGGCCCCTTTTTAAATATAGGCACCACGTTGGTCTTACGCCAATCCAGTAGTACTATTCCAGTCATTAAAGGAAAAGTACAGCCAAAGCTAGCTTTGCTATATTTATCCTGTGGATCACAGGAGTGCAGTTCGTTCTGTACTCCTGTGATCCATTTTCAGCAGACAGCAGGCTAAAGCCTGCTGTCGGCTAATGTCCCAAAGCCGGTCCAGGCTCAGGAAAGATAGATACCATATGGTCAGGATCCGCCCACATGCCTAGGCCAGCATCCGACTCAGCCTCTCACCTCAATGCTGTCTAAATGTTTCTGGACGATATCATTTTTGAGCCATAGTGGATCATTTGGGGCTGTGTCATTACCATCACCATTATGGACATCAGCTCCCCCCATTGTCCTTTGTATACACAGAGCTAAAGAAAGTATTTAATACATTTGCTTTCTATTAATTCCCAGTCACCCACTGTAGATTATTTTGTAAAGGGCCTACATGCTCAGGCCTTAACTTTTTACACACATATATATATATATATAATATATATATATATATATATATATATATATATATATACACATATATATATATATATATATATATATATATACACACACACACACAGTGCCTTGCGAAAGTATTCGGCCCCCTTGAACTTTGCGACCTTTTGCCACATTTCAGGCTTTAAACATAAAGATATGTTTAGGTATACTCAAATCAATAGTCACTCAGGACCATGAGATTAGCAGAAGTAGCGCTGATAGTACAAGATGCATAAATCACAAAGCATGAATCAAATAAAATAAAAAAGTCCTTTAAACGTCCATATAATAATATATTGCTTTCACATATAGACATCCAACCCTGGATATAAAGGGGTTAAAGGATTCTAGCAACAGTCCACTTCACCAAGTAGGAATCACCACTGTGTGACGGGGTCACCAAACACCTAAACCTCCACCGTTGTGATATAAAGAGGGGGATGGCAACTCACCAGAACATATGGCCCACCTATTCTCATAGGACAGGCATACAGGCTTGTGTATATAAATCCCACTTGGAGTCAGCTGCCGCTGCTGATAATGGACATCAATCCCTGATGGTCTCGTGCATCCCTTTTCCTCACGATATATTGCCCAACAAGCAAACATAAAGGAAACAAAAGGAACCACACTAGCGTGATATTGCTTCAACCATTCCAACTTTATTCCAAAAAACCCCAATAGAATAACACTCACAAACGCAAAATATCAATAAGCCTTCAACATCTCATAAAATCAGAGTACCGCGGGTGCCGTAGTGGGCAATATTGGTCCAGCTCACCCTCTCCACGCTGGTGTCCCGGACCTTCAAAGCCTCCGCTCGTGTCACCCGTGCACTTCCGGTCGCTGTAAGGTTAATGCTCTGACGCGTTTCGTCATTTCCGACTTTTTCAAATGGCGTGAACCTCACGGCACGGCATCCGGATATATAGAGGCGAATGCTGACAATTCTGATGGAAAATAAATGTTCTGCCCCTATATGTAAATTCGGCCAATACATAGCCGCGAGTACTTCCGCCCACACTAGACCATTGACAGGTCCTGCACTCTTCCGCCCATACCCATATCTAGGTCCTAGTTCCATAGGAATGAACCCAAAGAAAACTAGTTACTCTACGGCTTTAATTATATATTATGGGCGGTGGTGCAAATGTAGACCATATACATATTGTTCTCATTATGTCAGCATTCCTCTACTACAATCCGCTTACAGCAAGTGTCAATACATGTAACAGTGAACTCATAAAATACATAGGATTAGAGCACATATATTAAATTACACTACACACTGCCAATCAAATCAGAACTCCTCTAGCATTAAAATATAAATACTTGGATGTACAAAATAAATGTAGAAATCCAAGAAATATGCATATATAAATTTCTTAATATGCATTTAAAATCAAAACTCAGAAAAGATGACATCATAAATTACAATGTAATTTTTTCTATACTTTATAACTTTAAAAGGGACCCACTAAATTTGAATAAAATCCCCAGATTCAGGATCCAAATAATAATTTATAATTTAAATATTATTCTAAAATATAAAATATATATATATAAAAATGAAGCAACCGAGGCATAAATATAAGATACAGAAATTGCATAATATATATCAATATAAATAAAGATAAAATAATGCAAAAATATAGGACCACCAAAGAATAACTAATAGTCCAGGATAAATGACAAGGATAAAATAGTTCAGTATAAACTTGACTAGACAGCTCTTCAAAATTCCATAAAATGTATAAAATACATAAAAGACTATAAAAGGTTAAAATCAACAAAGGTCTCTCACACCATTCTGTAATCTTCCTCACAAATCACTAATGAAACAATTAAGGTCCAAATCAATATTTAGTCCTTTGGGGACTAAGGCCTGGGTGAGAAAAATCCATTTGGTCTCGCATTTGGATAATTCTCTCACACAGTTTACCCCCCTCCAAGAAGGGGTCACCCTTTCTATCCCCCAAAACTGAAGACCCTTAGGGTCCTGGTTATGGTACCTCCTAAAGTGCTCAGAAACGCTATGGTACTTAAAACCATTCAGAATGTTTGTGATATGTTCTCCCACCCGTTTGACGGTCCGTTTTGTTCTACCGATATACAGTAGATGAGGTTGCAAGGGCACATTAGAGCATATACCACATGTGTGGTGTCACACGTCATTAAATTGTGAATTTTGAAATGTTTCCCTATTGCAGGGACCACAAATTCCTCTCTTTTCTTTAAGTTAGTTTTTGTGAACGAACATGCCCTGCATCGCCCACACTTGTGGAAACCTTTTCTATCAGGAAAAAAGGTTATATTTGGGGGATCCAAGACCTTCTTGACCACCCTATCCCCAAAATTGGGGGCTTTGTGGTATATAAAGGAAGGATTAGCCGGTAGTACTGGACCTAGTACCCGATCTTTCAGAAGCATAGGCCAGTGTTTTCTGAATATCGCCTCAACATTCTTGAAATCACTTGAAAAATCAGAAAGAAAGCTCCATTCCTTCGTGTTATCTACGGTTTTGATTTTATTTTTCAGAACCTCTGATCTAGGCAGATCAAGAATCTTTTTAATCTCCAGATCCAAACTTTCCTCTTCATAACCTTTTTGTAGAAACCTATCTTTGATTACTGCAGATTGTGTCAAATGATCTTGGTCAAACGTACAATTCCGCTTGACCCTCATGAATTGACCTCTTGGTATATTTTTTAACCATGTAGGGTGATGGCCACTCATGATTGACAGATAACTATTAAGGTCTGTTTGTTTAAAATAAACCTTTGTTGCAAACCCTTTAAAATGTCTAAAAATAGTAACATCTAAAAATTGTATATTAGTTCTGTCCCAATGGAATTCCAACTTGATATTGTTGGAATTTGAATTCAAATGGGACATAAATGACAAGAGAGATTCTTCACACCCCTCCCAAATGAACAGGATGTCATCTATGAATCTTTTATTGTACCGCAGTTCCTGTTTCTGCTGGTTAAAAACAAATTTGTCTTCCCATTCGGCCATAAAAATATTTGCCAGATTGGGAGCAAATTTGGCTCCCATGGCAACCCCTGTCTTCTGGCTATAAAAACAATCATGAAACCAAAAATAACTGTGTGAAAGACAAAAATCCAGCAATTTATGAATGAATTTCTTTTGTTCAAACGGAATTTCATCCCTTTTACTAAGAGCCCAATTAAGGGCCAAAAGGGCGTCATCATGCTGGATGATGGTATAAAGTGAGGACACATTGGCTGTCACTAGGAAGGCCGACGAGTCCTCACTCAACAACACATCACCCAGTGATAGCAGTAGATCCTTCGTATCCTTCAAAAAGGCCTTGGTGGTAATCACACTCGGTTGGAGGAATTTGTCAAGGTATTGGCCCAACCTAGCGTGATTGGGCTTGATTCTTGTGTGATATTTTCCCCAGATCTTCCCATTCCCCCTTGATGCGGATTCGAGAAGGGGCGGCATCTCCCCCGTCCCCTCCCTCTCCCTAAAAAAGGCCCACCTCTTGAAGTTTGGCCATTAGATGTTCCATACTCTGTAAGGGGTTGATAATAGTTATTATGTACAAAGTTGGGATTAGGGTAACCACTATATTGTGAATGAGTGGTTGCTCCACTCTTACCTCTTCCCCTTCTTCCGTTACCAAATCCCCTAGCAGATTTTCCCCTTTGAGGGACCTCAATCCACTGTTTATTTTCCAAGCCATTGGTATTCCAATTACCTTGATGTTGTCTCCAATTGGGAGTGGCATCCCTAGATTCCCACTGGTTCCTGGGTGGTCTTCTAGGCGTGGCACTCCGAATAGGTGTATCTGGAGCATTAATTGATGCCCCTACATCGGCCGTATCCTCAATCTGAACTTCCTGTTTATAAAGATATAAAACTGTAATTTTTTGGGAAGAATCAACAACAAGTGGGACACAATCATGAAGTGGAACGAAATTTATTGGATATTTCAAACTTTTTTAACAAATAAAAAACTGAAAAATTTGGCGTGCAAAATTATTTAGCCCCTTAACTTTCAGTGCAGCAAACTCTCTCCATAAGTTCAGTGAGGATCTCTGAATGATCGAATGTTGACCTAAATGACTAATGATGATAAATAGAATCCACCTGTGTGTAATCAAGTCTCCGTATAAATGCACCTGCACTGTGATAGTCTCAGAGGTCCGTTTAAAGCGCAGAGAGCATCATGAAGAACAAGGAACACACCAGGCAGGTCCGAGATACTGTTTTGGAGAAGTTTAAAGCCGGATTTGGATACAAAAATATTTCCCAAGCTTTAAACATCCCAAGGAGCACTGTGCAAGAGATAATATTGAAATGGAAGGAGTATCAGACCACTGCAAATCTACGAAGACCTGGCCGTCCCAAGGAGAAGACTGATCAGAGATGCAGCCAAGAGGCCCATGATCACTCTGGATGAACTGCAGGGATCTACAGCTGAGGTGGGAGACTCTGTCCATAGGACAACAATCAGTCGTATACTGCACAAATCTGGCCTTTATGGCAGAGTGGCAAGAAGAAAGTCATTTCTTAAAGATATCCATAAAAAGGGTCATTTAAAGTTTGCCACAAGCCACCTGGGAGACACACCAATTATGTGGAAGAAGGTGCTCTGGTCAGATGAAACCAAAATCGAACTTTTTGGCAACAATGCAAAACGTTATGTTTGGCGTAAAAGCAACACAGCTCATCACCCTGAACACACCATCCCCACTGTCAAACATGGTGGTGGCAGCATCATGATTTGGGCCTGCTTTTCTTCAGCAGTGACAGGGAAGATGGTTAAAATTGATGGGAAGATGGATGGAGCTAAATACAGGACCATTCTGGAAGAAAACCTGATGGAGTCTGCAAAAGACCTGAGACTGGGATGGAGATTTGTCTTCCAACAAGACAATGATCCAAAACATAAAGCAAAATCTACAATGGAATGGTTCACAAATAAACATATCCAGGTGTTAGAATGGCCAAGTCAAAGTCCAGACCTGAATCCAATCGAGAATCTGTGGAAAGAACTGAAAACTACTGTTCACAAACGCTCTCCATCCAACCTCACTGAGCTCGAGCTGTTTTGCAAGGCGGAATGGGCAAAAATTTCAGTCTCTCGATGTGCAAAACTGATAGAGACATACCCCAAGCGACCCCAAGCGACTTACAGCTGTAATCGCAGCAAAAGGTGGCGCTACAAAGTATTAACTTAAGGGGGCTGAATAATTTTGCACTTTTTGCAATTTAGCAATTTTTCAGTGTCCCACTTGTTGATTGAAATTACAGTTTTATATCTTTATGTTTGAAGCCTGAAAATGTGGCTAAAGGTCGCAAACTTCAAGGTGGCTGAATACTTTCACAAGGCACTGTATATATATATAGATACAGTACATATTTAAAGACATTTTGGGGATTTGAAAAAAATCTGTGTAGCACTACTCCCTTGGGAGCTGCTGGTTATGGGTTCCCCTGGGTTGCCTTTAGCAACAACATGACAGTTCCACATTTTCCCAAGTGTTTTAGCTCAGTCAGGAAAAAGTCCAGTAGCTTCGGTTTTTGTGTTTTTATTGAGAACTTGGGTAGGAGAATGGAATGAGTGGGATAATCCAACTTGTATAACTATGCACAATCTGATGGGACGACTGAATATTGCTGAATGCGGCAAGGCCGCTGCTTCACCTTGTCAGTAGCGGTGAAGAGGTAGTTAATGAACTATTGAGATAAACTTGGCTGTACTGCAGAACAATCTTCAGGGCCATTCCTGGCACCCCCTTTTGTTCATACTCTTCAGGGCTTTTACTACAAAGAACCCCCTTTACTGTGATACTCTCCGTGTGAGTTAACTCCTTGATCCCCTGACTTCACTGGAGTGGTCTCCCTTCCTCGGCCAGACCCTTTGGCCAGTCCCCGAGTACTCACGGACACTGTTTTTGCTGAGAGACTCTGCCAGCAACTCCACTATCAGCACTCTGGATCCTCTGCACCGTCCACCTCCTGCTGGGACTCTGCTTCCCGCCAAAGACGCCCTGCTACATGTCTCCTCCGCTCTTATGAGCAATCCAAGGGAGCATTGCAAGAATTTCCTCCCAAAAAAGCTGATGTGTCACTGGCTGGGTTTCCTCCACTGTCCAACATGCTCCCTCATTAGATACAGTGGGGACACTCCCTCAGACCAAGTGAATCACACCTGGAAACATGTGACAGTCACCTAATAGATCTGGCTCCCCTGATAAGCAGAAGGAGCATAGATGCATTTACCTAGCACCTACCTAACTAGGAGGGTGCTACATACACCCCCCGACAAAATGAGCCACGTCACGTTGGCTCTGGGGCAGCCGCTCCCTACAAAAATCCTATCAAAAACTTAGGAGTATACCACAAACCTGGAAAAGGGGGAAAAGGGAAATTAACATATGTACAAATAATAAATTAAGTGCAAAAATCTATATCTCTATACACCATATAATACACAATATATTATAAGGTAGGTGCATTCGAGGCAATGCACTCCACACCAAGCAAAGCCTGCTCTGGTGAGTGACTAAACAGACCTGACTGTCTACCTCTAGGACTGTATCATCTGCAAAGAGAAAGAAAAAAAGGTTAAACATCCCATTATCACATAACGACAGTTGCTACCTGAACTCATACATTGACTAGAAGACTCTCCCTGCGGGGGTGATCTTCTCTTCTTATGTCACTGACTGTAGTAGCCAGCTTCACTGTAGTTCTTAAACAAATAAGAAGTGATGCGCCAGATACAAAAGTATTGTGAATACAAAATAATAGTGCTTAATCAGTGGCAAGTGCTATATATTCCGTAAAGAAATGTGCATAAAAGTGTCCATCAAATAATACAAGTGTCCAGGGTGCTTCTAAAGGAATCCAGAAAAACACCACAATATGTGAATCCCTTCACCAGGTGAAATAGTCTCTCACCTCAGCTAAAGACCCAAACAGGTCATCAAGGGCTTTTATCAGCAACAGAGACACAGACCAGGGGGGCTCTCTCCAGCCTCTCACCTCCGGATTATAAAGTAGGCATATGCAAAGGGACAAAATGAAGAAAAAATCTAGTGCTCTCTGTGAAGTATCCAACAATTTTATTTATGTATAGTGGCTATGCTCACATTTAGGGAGCACTCGGAAGTGCTAGCTTGTATGGCAGATACACACACACCAGGAAGAAGCGCAGCGTCGGGTACGCAGGCCCCCCCCCATACGCGTGACGTCTGAGCTTCAACAGCCTTGACTTCTTCAGTAGGGGTGGAGTCTGCGTATCGAGCCTTGCATTAAGAAGGCCAAGCCTCCTCTAAGAGCTGGACCTGATTGGCTATTATACCTCAAGTACGCCCCCAAGACAAACCCAGCCATGGGACACCGGAACCACAAACCCTAAAACAGGATCTGCAGTGTCACCATACGGCAATGTATAAAGGGGCTGAATCTAAAATCTGGTATATGTAAATTACATATTGATTAACCCATTATGATAATCAAAAAGGTGTAAAACCCGGAGACCACGTACCTGAGCCGCAATTCACCCTGTGCCATACATTAAAAGAAACATTTACATCCATAAATACATTGATAAAAACATCTAAAAACCATAAATAATCGCTAAAAACAAACTAAAATGGTATTAAATAGATACAGCCAACACATAAAACATTTATTAAAAATCAATAAAATAATGAGGGCTAAAAAATACAATATTTACCCCAAATTTCAAACCTATGTCTAATTACCAGTAATACAAACTCACAGTTTAAGGACCATAAATATCAATAACAAGATAAAATCATATATATATATATATATATATGCGTACATTTTTACCTATCACTGATAAAGCAGTTCAAGTCAAAGTCTATATTGAGTCCCCTGGGTGCCAGCACCTTGGCCTCATAGACCCAGAATGACTCCCTTTTGCTCAGTTGGCAGATGTAATTGCCACCTCTCCAATGCTTATGGACTTGCTCAATACCCCACAATTGGAGGGAATTTGGTTTCCTATCATGTACCTCTCTAAAATGCCTTGAGACATTATGAGAGACTTCTCCTTTTTTAATATTTTTAATGTGCTTAGATATTCTCACATTTAGGGGTCTTGATGTGCGGCCCACATACTGGAGGCCGCATCCACATTCCAGCATATAGACCACTCCTATCGTGGAGCAAGTGATCAGATCCTTGATTTGGCACTCTTTGCCAGTGCTATTAGATATAAACATTTTTCTTTTCTTACAATTCTTTCTAACATGACGACACGCCCCACATTTGCCGCATGCATAGAATCCTGATAGGAATTGAAACAGGGTATTTTTCTTAGAGAATGGGGGGTCAATTACCCCTGATGCCAATCTATCTTTTAAGATCGGTGCTCTTTTATATATGAATTCAGTTTTTTCCGGAAGGTGAGGTCCTAAGATCCTATCTTGTTTTAAAACGCCCCAATGTTTCTTAATGATCCTTTCAATCTGTTTATGTTGGACATTGAAATCAAACATCAATCTGAAATCGTTGCCTCCCGGGACCGACCTCCTATTATTCCTCAGGAGTGTGTCTCTGTTCAGCGCCGAAACACACTCCAAGTCAGAGGATACTTTATTCATATCGTATCCCTTAGCACGGAAACGATCCACTAATATCTTGGACTGGGAGGTATAGTCCTCTTGGTTGGAACAATTCCTTTTAATTCTGATCAGTTGTCCCCTAGGAATGTTAAACAACCAATTCCTATGATGACAACTGTCCATAGGTAAATATGAGTTCCGGTCGGTCGGTTGAAAAAAAAAATTTTTTGTATATATACGACCTTCCTCAATAAAGATTTCTAAATACAGGAAGTGTAATCTCTCTCTACTTTCAGTCCAAGATAATTCAATGCCCCTATTGTTCAAATTCATTTTATTTTTAAAAGAATGAAATGATTCCTCATCTCCCTTCCATATCATAAGTAGGTCATCAATGAAGCTTTTATAAAAAATCAGTTCCTTAGGTCGATTCAATAAAACCTCTTCCTCCTCCCATTGGGCCATAAAAAGATTCGCTTTACTGGGGGCAAATCTTAAATGAATTTTAACAATAGGGGCATTGAATTATCTTGGACTGAAAATAGAGAGCGATTACACTTCCTGGATTTAGAAATCTTTATTAAGTTGTCATCATAGGAATTGGTTGTTTAACATTCCTAGGGGACAACTGATCAGAATTAAAAGGAATTGTTCCAACCAAGAGGACTATACCTCCCAGTCCAAGATATTAGTGGATCGTTTCCGTGCTAAGGGATACGATATGAATAAAGTATCCTCTGACTTAGAGTGTGTTTCGGCGCTGAACAGAGACACACTCCTGAGGAATAATAGGAGGTCGGTCCCGGGAGGCAACGATTTCAGATTGATGTTTGATTTCAATGTCCAACATAAACAGATTGAAAGGATCATTAAGAAACATTGGGGGGTTTTAAAACAAGATAGGATAAAATAAATAAAATTGTTGGATACTTCACAGAGAGCACTAGATTTTTTCTTCATTTTGTCCCTTTGCATATGCCTACTTTATAATCCGGAGGTGAGAGGCTGGAGAGAGCCCCCCTGGTCCGTGTTTCCGTTGCTGATAAAAGCCCTTGATGACCTGTTTGGGTCTTTAGCTGAGGTGAGAGACTATTTCACCTGGTGAAGGGATTCACATATTGTGGTGTTTTTCTGGATTCCTTTAGAAGCACCCTGGACACTTGTATTATTTGATGGACACTTTTATGGACATTTCTTTACGGAATATATAGCACTTGCCACTGATTAAGCACTATTATTTTGTATTCACAATACTTTTGTATCTGGCGCATCACTTCTTATTTGTTTATTTTCTGTGATTGTGAGGTGTGGACACAATTTAGTGTATGCTGCCGGATTCCATATTCCTTGCACTTTATATTATATTATATGGCTTTTCACTAATCACTATTGGATTGAGCTGAGTTTTCATTTTTTTCACTGTAGTTCTTGACCTGGAATCTGTCCACTCCTCCAAGGTGGTCCTGAACCTACCACTAACCACCTACAGCAGTTCATTACAGTCCTCCTTCAGGAGGGAGGGCGGTCACTGGAGCCTGAGTGACCCACACAACCCCAAGGAGGGAAAAAGTCTCTTCAGGGGGCCCTAACGACTTCAGGGCACCCCCCCCACCAAACTCTTGGTGGGCTGCCTGCCTTTTTCTGGGCAACCACTATCACAATTCAAGACATGGCCCACTGGCCCAAGTAGTCCTTCTGGAACTTTAAAGCAGAATCTTGAAACTTGACCTTTTTTCTCAGTCTTGTTTCCTTTGTAATCCATGACCCTGGCCTGATAGCCCAAAGGGTCTGCGGAACAGCAAATAAAACTGTTCCAAACAAAACTTTGGAGAGGGATGGTCCTCTGGTTTGAATCCTGCTGATAATGACTCAGTCCCTTGCAACCTCTTCTGCAAGGATAGAAGGGGAAGGGGAAGGGGTAGTGGAAAGGGGACGTATGCCCCAACAGAAACAAACTTGAACTTGATTTTAGCGCAGTCTTGAACATAGGCTAGCCAGCCATTTTTCTGTTTGAAGATTATCTTCTTCTTGGAGAACCCTCTTTAGATGTAGTAATCGGGATGAGAATTCTCACTAACGTCCCATCCTGATCTCTTACACAGACCAACCAAGCCTGGCCCGATCCATCTGGGCAGCGAACCTCCACTCGGTCCAGGTAGATGGACCGCCCACAACTCCACTGAGTTTTGATGGCTAAGAAATTCCTGCTGCAGTTTTCAGTACATCAGGTGGCCACTTCCTGGCCTGCACTACCTATATGCACCCTTTGCCATTCGGGTCTCCTTTGATGAGCATACTGGACCACTGTCAGGTTGCATGGCCTCCAGCTGCATCACCACTCTGAACATTCCTTTCCCGCAACCCTGGAAAGGTCGACAAGGCCCAAGTGACACACACAACTTCTTGGTCAACCTTCACTCTCCGTCCGCAGCAGCAAATGACTGCAATGCCCACAATGGCTCCATGCTTGTACCCAGAAAGTCACACTCAAACACTGGGGACATACCAGGCCCAAGGGCTCCACGCCTCCTCCGGTGCATAACACCAGTCTTCCATCGGCACCATCCGCACTCCTGTATCCCACAGGATGGATGTCTTTGGCTTTCCGGTCTACTCCTGGGTCTGCTCAGCAGGTTCTCCGCCAAAAGGTGGAACGATCGCTGATGCGCTCTGTCTCACTCCGGCACTCTCTATGTTGCTTCTCTGCACACGTGTCTCCCTCTCAGCCACACTCGAAGGAGGAAGTTATTATGGATTTCCCTTGTCACTCCTGATTGGCTTGGCGTGAGCGGCGTCTCCACCCACATCTCATTTTTGGCGGTGGCTCCTCCTGCTAAGCAGAACTTTTCAGCGCGGTGCAGTAACCCCCTCCAATGCCGCTCTCTCTCAACTCAGCCAACATGGAAGTCACTGCGAAGCGGACCATGCCCCTCACCAGACACGCATCCACTCATTTTGCTTGTAGCAGGGCCCCAGCTATGCCTCCATCACCTTGAGCCAGCTGTCCCTCTTTGCCAGTCCAGAGAATAGTCCCGCTGTCATATGCACAGTCAACAGTTCTACTCCCAGCACATGTACAAGCAAGGCCCGTCACCATACTGTCTCAGAAGAAAGTCCCACTGCCCTCCACGGCATGGCCGACAGCTTTCTTCACAGTATTGACACTGCCACTGTATAGAATAAATGTCCCGCTGTCGTATGCATGGTCAACTTTTTTCCATATAGTCTTGGCACTTACGCGGCCCCCGTCACACCGATCCACGTGCCCCTGCGGCCATTTTCTCCGTCCACACTTGCACCTTTTACTGTTAAGTAGACAGTCCATCTTCACATAAACATGCTTTCCTCTTGCCTCCCAGTACTTCACATGAGTGTACATTTTGTAGCTTAGACGGAAGCTCTCCGCCATTTTTAAGTACAGATTGCGATTCTGATTGGAATCTTTGCGTTGCAACCATCATTGTGAAATTTCCTCTTCATCCCATTCTCCCTATCTCCTGTAGAGCAGGCCTCACACTTGTTTTGAACATTAGAACACATTCCGGATGAGCCCTCAAATGTAGCACTACTCCCTTGGGAGCTGCTGGCTACGGGTTCCCCTGGGTTACCATTAGCAACAACATGACAGTTCAACATTTTCCCAAGTGTTTTAGCTCAGTCAGGAAACAGTCCAGTAGCTTTGGTTTTTGTGTTTTTTTTGTGCAAACAATGGAATGTTAGATTAAACAATAAACTCGTTCTGCAGCAGGGAAAAATCCTCAAATTTCAAGGGGGGCGAACGTGAACAATACCAGAAGGTAATGGGATAGTTGGATGGATCTCGATGAGAAAAAAACAATAACACTATCTACAAGTTTTGTTAAGTGATGATGGATCCTGATCCGGAGATAGTGATGATAAAAAGTTTTGCCATTTGTTATAGAAGCAAAGTTGTGAAGACTAAAGGCCCGTACACACGATAAGAAATTCTGAAGGGAAATTTCATCCGACGACCGATCTGCCGATTTTCGGATTGTTAGTATGATGCTTTCGACAGCCAACTCCGACTTTTCGGCTGACAAAATCCTGATGTGCAGGCTATATAATTTTTGTCATCCGTAATATAATGTCCAATTTTCGTCTCATTAGTGCAGATTTGGACGGAAAATAATCTTAAGAGCAAGACTAGGCATGCTCAGAGACGAAAGAACACATACAAAGCAATCCAACACATGACATCACTTCTGAACTAGAATTCTGTCGTACGGGAAAATTCGTATGAAAATAACCTCTTCACTTTCCACATCAGACTAGCATGCCACAAAAAACGGACGACAGATCGTTAGATAATCTGATCGTGTGTACGGGGCCTTAGAGTTAAAGTCTGTGTTGATTTGGTCTTTGCGGAGAAGGGAAATAAGCTCACGTTGAACCTGAGTAACAGTTGGACAGGTTGGGGATATTTAGTTGGAGAGGATGGCCCTCCGAGCAACCAATAAGCGGGTGAGAATCCAGGTACGTGGATGGGGGGAGGGCCTGTTGGACCATAGTTGAAGTTGTTTTTCCCAATGGCCAAATATGAGGAGCAAGGGGTCCTTCGGGAGTTGCAGCAAAGTGACATCCTTGATGAAAGCTAGTATCCGATCCCAGAACGTGGAGATGAAGGAACATGACCAAAATCTGTGTTTCAAGTTAGGCCACTCAGCACTACATGGCGGGCAGGTATTGGATGTTGGATTGTTTTTGTCTGATAAGAATGGGATATGCGCCTGATGCAAAATCTTAAGCTGCGTTTCTCTCCATGTTTTGCTGGGTGTAAGGCGTAGAGTTGTCTTGTAGCCTTCAAAGATTTTTGGGATTATATCGTCCTCTGGAAAGCCCTTTCCAGGTGCAGAGGAGAGGTTTGTAGATGTCAGAAATACTGAACTGCCCTGACTCCAGGAGATTGTCAATTAGAGAGATCCAAAATCGTTTTTTACGATCACTGCAGGTGGAACAAATAAAACTGAAGCACTGTGACAGAAAAAAGACATGAGAACTAGGAAGGTTGAACTGCTCAAGAATAGTTTGCAATGATTGGGGCAAGCCCGTGTCTTCATCCCACATGTCCGAAAAGTTTATTAACCCTTTCTGTTTCCATAGTTTGAAGACTGGAAGGTCCAATCCTGGGGGAAAGGTTGGGTTTCCCAGGATAGGAATGAATTTGGATATGGATGAAGGGAGTTGTTGGCGTTTCCGCACTTCTCTCCATGCAATGACAGTGTCCCGTAGAAGGATATTGTGCCGAAGATCCGGGTGTAAAGATATCCATTTAGTGGGAAGGAGGGCTGTCAATGAGAGTGGGTGAGACATCTGGGATTCCAGTGCATAGTTGGAGTAGTGAGAGGTTTGCGAGATCCAGTCCAGTGCTACCCTTAATAGACATGATAAATTATACACCCTGAGATCAGGAAGATTAATACCGCCCTCCCTTTTGCGGAGACATAGCTTTTTAAAAGAGATACGTGGTCGCTTGCCCTTCCACAAAAATTTAGAAAATGCCCGATTGAGTACTTGAACATCTTTGTGTTTGATCAGCAGAGGAAGAGTTTGCAGTGGATGAAGAATTCGAGCAAAGCTGACCATCTTGATCAGGTGGCATCTCCCCAACAGCGAGAGCGGCAGACCCATCCAGCTATCCAATTCCTGGCGAATTTTAGTAAACAAAAGAGGATAGTTTAAGGTATATATGGAGGGTGGGGTTTTTCCTACTTTAATGCTGAGGTATGTAATATAAGTCTTGGCTAGCATAAAAGGGGAGTTTGTTGCCCAGGGTGGGCAAAAGTTGTGGCTTAAGGGGAGGATTTCACTTTTAGAATAGTTTATCCTTAATCCTGAGCAGAGTCTAAACTTGTCAAATGTGGAGACTATCGTTGTCATATCTGCAGAGGGGTTTGCCGTGAAAATCAATATGTCATCTGCGAATAGGGAGATACACAATTCCTGAGACCCGATGGGAATCCCATTTAAGGGAGCTACTTCAAGAAAGTACCTTGAGAGGGGTTCTAGTGCTAAGTTGAAAAGCAAGGGGGATAAGGGGCAACCTTGATGTGTACCCTTGTAAAGACGAAATTCCTCGGTGAGGAAGCCAGCCACCCACAACCTGGCCGCAGGAGAAGTGTACATAGAGTGTATTAAATGAGCAAAAGGGCCCGTAAAGTCCATGGCCAACAGGACCATGTAGAGCCATTCAAAGTTGACGTTGTCAAAAGCCTTCTCTGCGTCCAAGGTCCCTCCCCGGGTGTAGTCTGGCCTGGTCAAGAGCTAAAAGAACCTTGCGGATATTAGAAGCAGCTGATCTCCCTTTAGTAAAGCCCGATTGTGCCTGAAGGATCAAAGAAGGCATGACAAGGGCAAGTCTGGAGGCCACGATTTTGGATAGAATCTTTACATCCAAATTTAACAGGGAGATGGGCCTGTACGAGCCAGGTTCTAAGGGATCTTTCCCCTTTTTGGCTAAGTTTTATGATTGCCTGGTTCCCAGTAGGGAGCTATGTGCCACCCGCCCATATTGTGGGGTAGATGTTTGATAGAATAGGGGTGACTAGTGGTGAGAGGGTTTTGAAGAATTCCCCAGTCAGGCCATCAGGACCCGGGGCCTTATTTGGGGCCAGATGCTTAATAGTATCTGAGATCTCTGATTGAGAAATAGGGGCGTTTAGTAGGGCAAGTTGCTCTCGGGATATTTTGGGCAGTGTCACGTCATTAAGGAAAGTGCTAGCTATATCCCTGTCAGCGGGGTCGGTGGCATATAGGGAGGAATAGAATTTTTGCATGATGGCCTTAACCCCTTGAGGAGTGTTGTCAATTTTGCCAGTATGGTCTCGCAACGAACTGATATGAGTGGGTCTGTGAGGTCCTCCGCATAGTTTTTCCAGCAGCTTCCCAGCTTTATTGCCAAATCTATGTAGAGTGGCTGCAATATGGGCTTGTTTTATTGATTCTACAGTATCAGCCCAGGTGTCAAAGGCTGCTTTGGCAGCCGTCCAGGCCATTCATTTTTACTAGGGAGTCTGAAGCCATCAGAGCGTGTTGGGTAGCCCTTAGACGTTCACTGGCTAGTTTGTAATTTCTGGAAGTAGACTTCTTGAATGCAGCAGAATATGAAATAATAATAACAAAATAACCACGCTAAACACAAAATAGGTTAAATAGAGCTGCAGCTACAGTGGGAAACACCAAATAGCAGTAATAAAAATAAAGCTGCGCTAAAAGTGATGCATGTTATTGCAACAAATAAATATAGCATAAAAAATAGCAGTGAGCGATCAAACAAAAATTGACAATGAATATACAAAAGTAAGTATATATATATAAATTCACCACCTAAGCAGCGGTAAACAAATATCATAAATCAAATAAAGAAATAAAGAGTATAAAAATAGTATGTGTTAATGTGCAAGGAAATATAAATCCTCCACCACAGTTGTGAAATTCTTCCTCCATGGTGTCAGAGTGCCAAGATCACGCTAATGCACTTACCAGATGGAATTTGCAATCAGGCGTTGGCAATAAACCATGGGATTATGAATACAATCAGCTCCAATGGATCCCTTACGAACCTCAACATCATAAATGACTAATCGAAAAGCATTTCGGCATTGCAGTGAATTTTCAAGGATGTCCCTTCAGAGTGCAACAAAAGAGTTTGGCCTGTTCAATGCGATCTTCTTTACTGAAGCCAGCACTGGTTACATCTGACATTTCATACAGGGATGCTAAAGGTGTAGCATATTCCACAATGCAGTAGTATGGCTGGCTGCAGATTACTTGTACAGCTGCCTCATCCGATGTGGATATGAAATGATGTGACCTAGTTAAAGGAGAGGATAGGAATTCTAGAGTCAGCGGTGGTTATCAGAGCGATTAGAGGCGACAACGGCTGAATATTTCAAACGTTTGAGGGATTCCTTGCGTGGGCTCCTTTGAACAAGCGGACGAGGAATCGGGAGGTTTTGGTCGCTGACGAGTGGCCCTGACCTTCTGCCTGGAGGGAACGGGGAAACGACTCTGCTTCTGCGGGATCCTGGAAAGAGAGCTGGTTGCCGTTAGGTGCTCGTAGTCGAAGTGTCGCTGGATAGGCCAAGGTAAATTTTATTTGTTCCTGGTGCAGTTTAGAGCAGACGGTTTGGAAAGCTTTTCTCTTCTTGGCCACTTCCACTGAGTAGTCCGCGAAGATCAAAATTCTTATACTATCGATCTGGAAGTTTTTGGATTACCTGAATCTTTGCAGGATAACCGATTTATCAGCATAATTTAAATATTTAGCAATTATCGGGCGTGGAGTCGTGCGATCAGAAGAGTAAAGACCCATGCGATGTGCTATTTCCACAACACATATGCCTTGCAGACCCAGAGCTTGCGGGATCTTTTTTTCACAAAGGTCAGGGATTGCAGATGGGGATATCGATTCAGGGACCCCAATAAATCTTAAATTGCTCCTCCTCGACCTGTTTTCTAGGTCCTCTAATTTTTGCAGGAGATATTGGTTGGCTTTTTCCTGGCATTGCTCAGTAATATGGGACTGATAAACCTCGTCCTCTATACTGGACAGGCGATTTTCCACCTCATTGACCGGTAAAAATGCTCACTAAGTTCCCTTTTAAATTCCAGCATTCCTGCAGACACTGCTTTTTCCACAGATGCTGTTATTGTGGGAGAGAGTAGAGCAACTACCGCCTGTGCAATGCGGTCAGTGGAGGGGTCTCCTGTGGGAGGCATTGTGGGAGCAATGCCTCCATGGATGGAGATACGACCGTTCCGGATGTAAGGGCCGAAGCCGCGGCCTCAGATAGTTGTGTGCTCGGCTGGATGTGCGGGCCATTTTTCTCCAGTCCATGGAAGCCGATGCCGAGCGGATGATGGGTGCCTGGGGTGCCGAGGAGGCTACTGGTGAGGGTAGCATCTTTAGGCAGGTGATCGGGCAGATTTTGCAGGCAGATGTGTGAGTCCCGCTACGGGAGCTGTGAGAGGAGCAGCTAAGGCATATGGAGCCGGAACCGGAAGTTCGGTTTTTGTGTTTTTATTGAGAAGTTGAGAACTTGACTTTACTGCAGAACAATCTTCAGGGCCATTCCTGGCACCCCCTTTTGTTCATACTCTTCAGGGCTTTTACTACACGGCACCACCTTTACTATGATACTCTCCGTGTGAGCTAGCTCCTTGATCCCCTGACTTCACTGGAGTGGTCTCCCTTTCTGGGCCAGACCCTTTGGCAAGTCCCCGAGTATTCAAGGACACTGTTTTTCCTGAGAGACTGCCAGCAACTCCACTGTCAGCACTCTGGATCCTCTGCAGCTCAGCTCCACACCTGGTTCACTAGGCCGACGACCACCTTCCTCTCACACTGGAGGAGGAGAGACAGCCGTCACATGTCCCCTCTGCTCTTTTGAGCAATCCCAGGATGCATTGCAAGAATGCCCTCCCACTGGGACTCCCATAAAAGCCAATGTGTCACTGGCTGGATTTCCTCCTCTGTCCAACAAGCTCCCTCATTGGATACAGTGGGGACACTCCCTCAGACCAAGTGAATCACACCTGGAAACATGTGATAGGCAACCAAATAGATCAGGCTCCCCTGATAAGCAGAAGGAGCATAGATGCATCTACCTAGCAACTACTTAACTAGGAGGGTGCTACATCTGTTTTAAAAAAAAGACTTGTGTCTGTCAGGTTCAGGCATTCACAAGCTTTAGAAGGATTCCAGTGGAAGGCAAACAAACCATATGGGAAACTATGGGCAAATTAGAAGTCCCGTCCTGGGGGTGGAGCACTTTATACCCAACAGGGGGGGGGGGGGAATTTGTAATCTATAATACACAGGCAGTAATTATGGCCACAAAAAAGTTGTTCGGTGTCTGGGACCCTAATATGAGCTCAATACTAGGGGGTATTACATCTCATGGTTCATTGTTCAGTCTCCCATGGTGAAGCAGGGTGTTTACAGATGCTCACTCACTCCAGGCACCCTGCAGATCATCTCTTTTAGGGAGTGCAATGCAGTGACTACTCAACTATGGGCAGGCTGGGGTTTGTAGTTTCTCTCCTCCACAATCAGCACAGTCGCACCCAGTGGTGTATTTAGGTTTTGTACTGCCCTAGGCCTGACTAAACTTGTGCACCCCCTAATTTAAATATGACCCACCCCTTCCTGTAAAGGCCACACCCCTTCCTGTTTATGACCCATCTTGTCATCTGTAAACCACACACCACAACCACAGTCTATCATTGTCCATCAGCTTAAGTTCAGCCTCATCAGTGCAGCCTTATTAGTGCCGCCTCATTACTGCCCATCAGTGCAGCATATCAGTGTGGCCTCATCTGTGGCCATCAGTACAGCCCCATCAGTGGCAACCAGTGCAGCCTTATCAGTGCCCATTAGCACAGCCTTATGTCACTGGATTAGTAAGATTACTCCTTTATTTTCAGACATTTGGACTTTAGTTTGCTGCCACTGATTGTAATCATAGGATTTTTGTACTTATTTGTATAATAAATAGGAAGTCCATAGTCATTATACAAATAAGTGAAATAATCAGTGGCAGCAAACTCAAGTCCAAATATCTTATAAGATTGGAGTAATCTTACTAATACAGTGACATATTGTGATAGCAGATATGAGGTGAGCAGGTCCAAAATATTATTGCCATCATATACAATTAAAAGTCCTAATTGTATATGATGCAATTCAATATGCTCGCTCAAGGACAAGGATGTTTAAAGAAATGAAATTATATTATTGACATGATGCCTGCCATACCTGGGGACGGAGGAGGGTAGGCGGAGCATTAGACTGCAGTGCCACACTTATTAGCATTGGCGCCCATCGGGCCAGTTGTATTAAGTGTGGTTGGCGGCCTGCGGTCTGTCCACATGTCCTCACTCGCTGGAATTTTCATACTGGCAGGTAGCAGTGTGACCGCTTTATCGGGGTGCCAGACTGATTTGCCTCCTGGACTCTGCCCTCTTGCCCAATTCGCCCCATAAAACTGGCACTATAATAAAAGTGTAGCGCAAGCCGGTGGGGAACCTTTTAGTGCGGGAGCCAGGAGGAGGCTGTTTTTTTTTTTGCTGCCCCCCTGAAAAGTCCCACCTAGGCCTGGGCCTTGTTGGCCTAGGTCAGGATACAGCACTGGTTGCAGCCAGGACTGGTAGCACTCAACCCAGATGCTAATCCTTTACCTCTTTGTAAGAAGGGTAAGAGGAATTTCCTCTTTGGGTCCAGCAATCTCTTTGCCAATCACAGTTCATTAAGTACACATGTACTTCCTCAAAATGCTCAGCATTGCAAGTATATGTTTAACCTTCCATGTACCACAAACAAGTAAGGAGTTTACCTGATTACACACTGACTGAAATGCACCTGGTTCAGCAGGAACATACAGAATTTCACTCTGGTTTTAGACCTGTCTGCTCATTAAAAGCAGATCATTAGAGATTCCTACATGCACCTAGCTTGTGTGGATGTCTGCTAGTTGAATTAAAAAAAAAAACCTCAGTATGTACCAATCCAGCTTTAGGCTTCCAAACAGGGAAAGAACATTTTATAACCAATAGCAGACCTGCTACAGGTAAAAGCAGGAGAAGCAGGGTTTCAATTTGGGGGTTTTACAGTCAGTTGGCAGTGCTGACTAGTTAATCTTTGGTTCGATAAATGTTGATTATCCTTGATAAAAATAATGTTATGGGTATTGGGTCCAAAGTAACCAGGACATTGCTTTTACTGAATTTTTTAATTGTGTTTATGAATATATATACAGTATATAGAAAGTGGTTAAGATAAATATACTGGAATATATATATCCCTCGCGCCTATGGGTAAGGTTAGGTATGCTCTAATGAATTAATTAGTTTAGGTGGTAATAATTAAATAAATAAATAACATATATTTGGCAGTATTTAAATAAAAGAAATAAATAAAAATAGAAATGCAGCTGCTATAGGGAGAGTAAAGGAAAATAGGAGTAAGGCCACAATATAATGGGGCCAACTATAGCGCTTGCTGTGGGTGAACCACTACTGGACAATTGCTTGTCAATACAGAAGATGGTTACAAAATACAGTGAAGTTGGTAGGCCTTGGAGTGTATATAGTGCATTAAACCTTAATAAAGTGCTTGGTACTGGTAGGAAACCTTATATTTTAAAGGTGTACAAATATAAATATATATATAAAACACAATGAGTGATGAATATCAAATAACCTTATAATATTAATGAAAGATAAAATAACATAATAAGTATGCAAGTATATATAGTATGTTATAATGCAATTTCGGATAATAAAACTAGAAAGTGATGGAAGGTGCTATTTTGGTGATTCAAACAAGTGCAAAAAATGGAAAAATGAAAAAATATGTATATAAACAAATATTTGCAAAAATAGTTCATAAATAATAGTTCATAAGTGACTCAGGTGCAAAAATGCAGGTAAATCTTGAGTGCAAATGGGGCAAAAAAAGTGCTGGTGCTCTGTGTTGGATCTTCCAATAATCCAGTGCTGGTACTTGGTGTCTCCGTGGGGGGTAATAGAAGAACACACTCACCAGAAGATGTGGGTCCTATATACCTTATGGTATTGAGATGGAATGTGTATTGTGCTGAGTATTCCTGTTCCATGTTAATGACCCCACATTGTTCTGGCCAGGTGGCTAGATAATTAGTTTAGGGTTATTCTGTATACACATCTATCTGCATATGCTAATGTAATCAGACTCATCTGACCTGATAGTGTATATAATGTGTGGATGTGTGGGTTCAATAAACAGTTCTTCTTGATACCCTCAACACAGAGTCTCATCTCATGTTTGTGGGAGGAGGCTATACCAGCTCTATTTCTCTTCTGCTTGGATCGCTAAATCCCTAGCTCTGGTAAGAGCAGTTCCTGCTCTACTCTACAGCATCCCTTCCACTAGGGGGAAGAGAACATCTCTGGCGGCGAAACCCCTCTTTCCATCGGGGCGGCCGCTACAACTGGTGGCAGTGGTGGGATGGTTCTTTTCCCCTAGTGGAGATGTTACAACTGGTTCAGAGAATGGAATAAGCAGATGGAGAATCGCTACTGAAGCTTGAAGCGGTCAACCTTGAAAGATTTGTTGGAGAACCGTGACCGACCAGCAAATAACCGTACCAAAAAGGAACTACTGGCCGAGCTGATGGAAATGGACCGAAACGACGGTGTGACTGAAGCAGAACCTGGAGAATGAGTTGATGCTGACTGCAGGGCCAGCGTTAGGGGGGGGGCAAACTGGGAAACTGCCCAGGGCCCCGAATGTCCAGGGGCCCCGGGCCCCTTGTCACTGTCAGCCAGGGCTGGACTGGCCATCGGGCAGAGTCCCGGTGGGCCGCGGCGCTCAGAGTCATCACAGACACTAGAAGACGTTCCCTTAGTGCGGGCGGCCGCCGGCCGGTGTACTTGCCAGCTACACCGGCTCCGCGGCCAATCAGCCTTCTGCTCAGGGGGGGTGTGAGTCACACCCCCCTGAGCAGAAGGCTGATTGGCCGCGGAGCCGGTCCGGAAGTCAAGTAGTCAGTGTGTGTGTGTTCATTCCCGTGGCCGCTGCTGATGGGAGCTCCTTCAGCCCGACTCCGGGCTGCTCGGGGGGGGGGGGGCGGCGGCGGGTAGAGAAGGTAAGTGACTGGGATGCTACAGAGTGAACATGGTGTGAACGAGCCCCAGCATACGAGTCTTCCATAACAGCACATTGTTTTCTTTTAATGTGAACACAAAGCACTGTATTAGCAAAGACAACATGGAGTTTGATACAAAGGACATTAATGAAGGGAGCTGTGTGAGTTGTGTTCTACTTACCATGTAATGTAATGTTTGTAATAACAAGCTGTACTGTGTGCGAACAAACTCTCCTCACAGATGATGAAGGAAGTGGGAGAAGGGAGAGTAGGGAATCCTGGGAAGTGTAGTCCTCACTCACTTCCCCCATTATGGTACACAGGTCTACACACTCTCTGTCTGCTTCTAGTAGACGTGTGTGTGTGTGTGATTTCCTATTCCCATGGTGTACATATACTTCACATGGCTTCCAGCTCTGTCCCAGCACTGTAATAGAAGATGTGTGTGCTGAATAGGAGGGGGGTGGGGCGGCTCGGCTGCATATAGAGGATTTGATGTTTCCTTATGCCGCTGGATGGATGGATGGATTCTTCTCCTCCCTTCTGCAGGCATTCTGCGGCTGCAGGAGAAATATCAATTTCTCTATATGCAGCTGAGCTGTCCCATCCCCCTCCTATTCAACTTCTTTTACTGCCCCCCAGTGATCTTAGCCCCCTCCTCCAGTGCTCTTAAACCCCCTGTACTCTTTAGCCCCCGCCCTGTGCTCCTTAGCCCCCCCGTGCTCTTAAAGTCCCCACAGTGCTTTTCATCTCCCTCTATGCTCTCTGGCACCCCCAGTGCTCTCCACCCCCCTGTGCTCCCTGGCTCCCCCCTAAGTGATTTCCAGTGCTCTCCAGTCCCCCCCCCCCCCATGCTCTCCATCCCCCTGGTTTTCCCTGCCCACCACCACCCCCCCAGTGCTATCCACACCCTGCGCCTTCCAACCCCCCTGCAATGCTTTCCAAACCCCCCCTCCTTAATTCTCTCCAGTTCCCCCCCCCCCCTTGCCCTTCAGCTCCTCCAGTGCTATCTGCTTTCCCTGTGCTCTCCGGCCCCCCTAGTGTCCTATCTTCTATCATGCCTGCAGTCTCTGACCTTCTCTTGTATCACATCCGCAGTCTCTGGACCATCTCCTGTACTATGTCTGCAGTCTCTGACCATCTCTTGTATCACATCTGCAGTCTCTGACCATCTCTTGTATCATGTCTGCAGTCTCTGACCAGCTCTTGTATCACGTCAGCAGTCTCTGACCATCTCCTGTATCACGTCTGCAGTCTGACCAGCTCTTGTATCATGTCTGCAGTCTGACCAGCTCTTGTATCATGTCTGCAGTCTCTGA
Organism: Pelophylax lessonae; assembly: GCF_965119305.1. Taxonomy (NCBI): domain Eukaryota; kingdom Metazoa; phylum Chordata; class Amphibia; order Anura; family Ranidae; genus Pelophylax; species Pelophylax lessonae. The sequence continues at coordinate 147,576,163 of NC_138773.1, read as the reverse complement.
CCATCTCTTGTATCACGTCCGCAGTCTCTGGACCATCTCCTGTACTATGTCTGCAGTCTCTGACCATCTCTTGTATCACGTCTGCAGTCTCTGACCATCTCTTGTATCATGTCTGCAGTCTCTGACCATCTCCTGTATCATGTCTGCAGTCTCTGACCATCTCTTGTATCACGTCTGCAGTCTCTGACCATCTCTTGTATCACGTCTGCAGTCTCTGACCATCTCTCTTGTGTCACGTCTGCAGTCTCTGACCATCTCTCATATCACGTCTGCAGTCTCTGACCATCTCTTGTATCACATCTGCTGTCTCTGACCATCTCTTGTATCATGTCTGCAGTCTCTGACCAGCTCTTGTATCACGTCTGTAGTCTCTGACCATCTCCTGTATCATGTCTGTAGTCTCTGACCATCTCCTGTATCATGTCTGTAGTCTCTGACCATCTCCTGTATCATGTCTGTAGTCTCTGACCATCTCCTGTATCATGTCCTCAGTCTCTGATCATCTCCTGTATCATGTCCTCAGTCTCTGACCATCTCGTGTATCATGTCCTCAGTCTCTGACCATCTCCTGTATCATGTTTGCAGTCTCTGACCATCTCTTGTATCATGTTTGCAGTCTCTGACCATCTCCTGTACCATGTTTGCAGTCTCTGACCATCTCCTGTACCATGTTTGCAGTCTCTGACCATCTCCTGTACCATGTTTGCAGTCTCTGACCATCTCCTGTACCATGTTTGCAGTCTCTGACCATCTCCTGTACTATGTCCAGCGGGAACACTCTGCAGCCACACCGCACAGCACACCCAAGGTAAGTGGAGGACTGGAGAGAGGAGTGACTTTTACTTAGGGATTTATTTTGCAAATAGGCTGGCCTGGCACTGGCAGCCAGGCATAATACTAGTCTAGTACAATGTCTGCCAGTGCCTTGTCTGATCTGATGATGTCACTGCCAGGCTATTTGCAGAATAAATCCTTATTTTTCCTCATTTTTTGATCATGTGTCATGATGACATTGGTTTTGGTAATTGTCTGACTCTGATGCCAGCCTATTTGCAGAAGAAATCCTGATTTGAATAAAATTGTTGCTGCCAGTGCCAGCCTACCAGGGGCTGATCTGAGGTGTGAAGGTGCAGGAATTGGGGTGATCTGATTTGTGAAGGTGCAAAGCTCACTTGATTTCTTATTTTATTAAAGCATATTTTCATGTAGTTGTATGTTTTATTTGGCTAAATTGATTAAATGCGCCTATATTTTTGGTAGAATATAAAAAAATTTGGGGCCCCACTTTTAGGTTTGCCCAGGGCCACACTTTATCTAAAACCGGCCCTGGCTGACTGTGCATATGCGGTTAGCATTGTATGGACCCAATCCTCCTGCAGACATCATTTCCCAGGTGATGAACGCCGCTATCACTGAGAACCGGGAGAAACGACAATACCAGTTGTGCATGGCAGAGATCCAGAGACCAGTGAGTCCAACTGTGGAGAACAACCCAGCCACAACAGAGCGGAAAAAAATACCCTTCGCAGCCTTTAAGATTTTCCAGAAATCGGAGGGGGAAATAGATGGTTACTTAGCTGACTTTGAGAGGCAATGCGACTTACACAAAGTACCCACAGAAGAATGGGTCACCATTTTGGCCGGGAAGTTAACAGGTAGAGCTGCTGAAGCATTTAGAGCTATACCTGATGATGAGATTCACTTCTACTCGGCAGTCAAGGAGGCCTTGCTTGCACGTTATGCAGTCACACCCGAGACGTATAGGAGACGGTTCCGGGAGTCCAAAAAGCACAGCGGGGATTCCTACACCGAGTGCGCCTGTCGTCTCCACAGAACAGCCTCCCACTTGATTACTGGTTGTCAAGCAGGGCCGCTGATAGGCCAGTACAACTAGCCCTGTTGTACCGGCCCCGGAGTCCTCAGCTCAGTAGGGGGGCCCGGCGAAATCTCTAAACAGTGCAAAAAAAAAAAAAAGCCTCACTGCATCTTGGGCTGCGTGTGTTGTTTTTTTCTTTTTTATGGCCGCTCTGCGATGTTTTGCTGGTGGGGGAGTCTGGGACTATTTTTTCTATTTCGGACGCATGTCCTTCCACGCCGCGTTCTTCTAGGCTGTCTGAGGGCACCGTCCGGCTCAAGTCCCGCCCACCTGCCTGCATTTTGCATTGAATGCCTTCTCTGGTGGAGGGATCTATTATCCTCCCTCCACCCACGGCCGGCACTCAGCTCTGCTCTCCACTCATCCTGCAAGAGACAGAGACTAGTGAAGCTGCCTGTGTGAGTGTGACAGCCGGCTTAGCTTAGCAGCTACAGCGTCAGAGTAGAGGACAGTCTGCACCCTCCCCCTTCCACAGCGTGCCTTATTTGACTTCACAAGCGATGCCGGGAGTGGGGGGAAGTGCACAGTCTGCAGTGGAGGACAGACTTTAGCCTAGCATAAGGTAAGCTGGCTAAACTAAGAAAAATGTCCTGTCTGTGGCTTATTCTAGTGGGCAGGAGTAGGGAGGAAAGGATGGGCTCTCTGTAGCAGGCTCCTGTTGTCTGTGGGATCGTTTTTGTTTTTTGTGTGAGAAGTTACTGCTCTGCTTCTGAAGGGAGGATGTTTTCTGAGATCTACCCCCAATCTCTAAAAAACCTCCCTAGAATCCCTAACCTATACCTGCTCACCAGTCAAGTACACAGGCACAGCCTCCTCTCCTGCATTACCACCTCATGTGTCAGGGGCACTACAAATCCAAGCATGCCAGGAGAGGGGAGGCAGCAGCAATATGATAGATCAGGCTGATTTTCAGATGAAAAGTGCATAGTGTGTGCTTGTAGTCCAGTATGTCTGTATACTGTATGATCATTATATATTTATTTATTTATTTTACCTGGTGTTTTTTTTTTTTTGTTTTCAAAAGATTTTTATTAGAAAGTCATATAAAACATTACAGATCATTTTTGTCATATATCAGAATAAAGATATACAGTAGTTACATCACATAAGAAGGATATTACAAAAAGTGGTCTGCACAAAAGCAATAACAAGTCAGACAAGTCAAACAATAATAGGACCGGAGAGAATAAAGGATGTCGTATGGCTCAATTACAGCATCAAAATGTCCATGATCTAGACTGTACACGTATCAAACGTTGGAATCCCATGTGGCCCATTTGGCCTGATAAACTGGCATCGAGTTATGTACAGAATTAAAATCTTTCTCTGAAAGCTTAATACTTTCCATTCGGGAGAGTACCTGAGACCACACCAAAGTGTCTGTTCTCCAATTAAGGGCAATCATCCAGTGAATCAAGGTATGGATCAGTCTCCCTGTTTGGCATGGGACACCAGGAACTTTCATAAAAAGTAGACAAATTTTAGGGGAGAGGGAAAAGTTTAACCTAGCTAATTCCAATACAAGATTTTGAGCTTGATCCCAGATGGGCTGCAAATGATTGCAGTTCCAAAAGAGATGAAGTAGAGTACCGTCTTCAGAGCATCCCCTGAAACAGGAAGGTGAAACTGAATCATAAAAAGAGTGTAATATAGAAGGGGTTAAATACCATCTAGTAAAGAGTTTAAGGGGGGATTCCCTGCATGCACTAGAGCGAGAACTTTTACGCAGATTGCTCAACATATTATTCCATTCTAGAGATGAAAAGGCACAACTCAGGTCCCCTTCCCATTTAATCATATATCCTTGCTTCTCAGGTAGTGAGACACCAACCAAATGTGAGTATAATGTAGAAACAAAACCCTTCCCTCTGGGGGAAGAGGAGCAAATGTTTTCAAACACAGCAAATGGTGGATTCAGTGATGCAGTGCACTTTGAGCGATAAAACTCCCTTATGATTAAATAAGTTGATCAAATGTACAGAGTGTGTTACAGACTGAGATGGCTTTAAGAGAAACAAAGCTTCTAGATATCCATGGCTCGAGGTCAGTTTCATCTAGTGGGAAAGAGGGAGAGTCCAAATGATTCATGAAGGAAGTCAAAGGTGAGGTTCGGGATATCATATCCAGAGGGGATTTCAGTCTGGACCAAAGTTGAAATAAATGGTTGATAATTTTATTGGGGAATGTTTTGAGATGAGTCGGTCTCGGATTGTCCCAGAGTATGGCTTGCAACGAGCATGGGGCACCCGTGGCTCGCTTAAAATCTAGCCAAGGGATATTATCATCCTTGGAGCACCATTGTGCTAGCTGCTGAAATTTAGCAGAGAGGTAATAAAGCCAAACATCGGGGAGACCCAGGCCGCCTTGAGACTGAGGAGCATGCAAAACTTGTTGATTATATCTGGATTTTTTTCCACACCAAACAAACTTTGATATTTCCCTTTGAAAGGATATAATATGTGTTTTTGGGACATTGATAGTGAGGGCACGGAAAAGAAATAACAACTTGGGGAGTATAATCATCTTCACCGCTAATATTCTGCCCAAAAGTGAGATATGATAAGTAAACCAGGTTTTTAGCACTAATGATAATTTTTTAAACATATTAGGGAAATTTTATAAAAATAGAGAATCATAGTGAGGAGTAATATGCACTCCCAAATATTTGAATGATCTCGAGCACCAAGTAAATGAAAATCTCTCTCTAATGGAAATCTGCATCCAATTTGGGAGGTTGATCGGCATAAGAGAACACTTGGAGAGATTAACCCCCAGTCCCGAGACTGAGCTAAATTGTTGCAATTCAACTAGTAGTTGAGGGAGGGATATATGGGGGTGGGTTAAGAAAAGAAGAACATCATCAGCATAAAGGCTAAGTTTGAACTCCTTTCCCTCTTTACGATAGCCGCTAATTTTGGTATTGTTTCTGATAGAAATTGCTAGGGGTTCGATTGCCAAGGCATACAGAAGAGGGGAAAGGGGGCAACCTTGTCTAGTACCACGTTTCAATTGAAAAAAGTCTGAGTTGCATCCGGGAAGGCGGATCCTTGTCTGCGGGGATTCATACAGGGCCCTAAAGCCATGAACAAATCCATCACCCAATCCATATCTCGGGAGCAGATGATCCAAAAACTCCCAGCTGACGCTATCAAACACCTTATGGATATCTAGGCTGACTAGGCAAGTGGGAGATTTGCTAATGTTGGCGTCCTGAATTACTGTATATTGGAGACTAACCTAATATTGTCGGTGAGCTGTCTACCCGGGATGAATCCGGTTTGATCTGGATTAATCAAATGGCAAATGTGTTTAGCTAATCTGTTGGCAAGTAGGCGACCAAACAATTTCAAGTCATTATTCATAACCGAAATGGGCCAAAAGTTTTGTGGGAGAGAATGGTCTTTATCGGGTTTAGGGATGAGTGACATATTTGCATAGGAGCATTTCCTCAGGGAAGCTACCGCCCTGTAAAACATGGTTAAATAATTTAGTTAATTTAGGGGTCAGGATTGAGGCAAAGCTTTTGTAGTAGGAGGAAGAGAATCCATCTGGACCTGGGGCAGGGGATGACTTCAAGGATTTAATCAGACGTAGGATCTCATCCTCCGAACATGGAGCCTCCAACTCTTCCCTTTGAGAGACTGAGAGGGAGGGGATCTGTAGTCTTCCGATCCAGGAGTCAAACTCAGCCAGAGATACATCAGAGGACACTGACAGGAGATCTTTATAGAAATTAGTAAAAATCTTCAGCACCTCCTCAGGGTGAGAAACCGTCTTCCCATCTTGCCTTCTAAGTTTATAAACATGGGTGGGTTTAGAATCTTGTGTGAGTTTTTTTGCAAACATCGTAGACATGGCGTTACTATTAAGCATAAATTTGGCTTTGGACCACCTGAGGGCCTTTTCAGTATCATTAGATAAAATTTCATCCAAAGCACGCCTTTTAGCGGAAATTTGATCCATCAAGTCTGAGGAGGGGCCTGGCTATGCAAATTATATAATCTATCTAACTCTTTAGTAAGGGATTTTATATCAGTCAGTCTTTCTTTATTTTTGGCTGAAGCCAGGGCGATAATCCTACCCCTAATAACCGCTTTATGTGCTATCCACACTGTTGTTGTAGGAGTATCACCATTCTCATTTATGTTAAAGTACTCATCCAGAGAGGATGCTATCTGAGCCGTAAATGCGGAGTCATTCAGTAAGGAATCATTAAGTCTCCAATTAAATGTTGAGCTTTTTAAACCGACTCCACATGCCTCGAATGATACAATTTTATGATCAGACCAGGGACAGGAGTGTATCCTGGCTTCCGAGGGGTTAGCTAATAAGACCGGAGTGCAAAAGAAAAGAAAAAGAAAAAGAAAAAGAAAAGAAAAAGTCCAGTCTAGCCGCGCTGTCATGAGGGTGGGAATAAAAAGTGAACTCTTTAATACCTACATTATAAGCTCTCCAAGCGTCAATTAACTGAAAATCACTAAGGACACGGGTGAGAGTTGCCTAAATGACTTGTCAAAAAATTTAGGGTGTTTGTCTGTGGCAAAGTGCGTTTCTTGCAGGAGGATAATATCAGCGCCTAATCTCTTGTAGTGTCTAAATGCTTTGTGTCTTTTGTTTGGGGAATTGAATCCCTGGACGTTGTGTGAGATTATTTTAAGGTCCATTTTTATTGGGGGGGGGGGGGAAACATCTACCCGTCTGGACATTTAGTAAGCATGATGTCTGAGCCAGAACCCAATGAAACAATGAAGACATTAAATGAGTTTGTAACAAAAATGCATGAAATATCTTATGTGCAACCATCTGATTATTGCATTGTAAAAATATCACAAAGATAAGAGGTATTGCACCCTTCAGACAGGAGACCACAAACAGGCCAGCTGACCGAAGAGCCGGTAAGAAAGTTATAATGATCTGAGTGGATGACTTTCTATTTTTCAAAAAAACATTTTTTTGTAGTATCATAAAACAGACAATACAAGCAGGAGTCCTAAAGACTCTTAGAGATGAAAAATATCTCAGGGAGATGGGCAACGCATATAAACCCATCAAAACTACAACAAAACAGAGGACAATTACGTCCAGACGCCATTCGTAGGGGTCAACGCCCCGGAGCACCAGGGACCTGGAGCATGACACCGAACTGCTCCCATTAGGGGCACAGATACCCACGAGATAGCACATGGGGGACAAACCAGCGGGTGGGGGGGGAGAGAGAAAGGCAATTGTGAATTGCATTCATCAGGCCTAGTTTAATAAGCAGTTCCTTTCCTTGTGCTAAATTATAGACCACATAGACAGAACCATTGTGTGGTACTGTGAGCTTGAAGGGAAAGCCCCATCTGTAACGAATCCTAGCTGTCTGCAAGATGGAGGTGACCTCCTTCATACTGCGCTGTTTTTCAAGAGTGGCTTGTGAAATATCTGGAAAGATTTGAATCTTGGTACCTTCCAACTAGATGTTCGGGTGTTCCTGGAAGCACGCAGGATGTCCTCCTTAACCAGGAAATCTTTAAGACATAACACCACGTCTCTTGGGGGCTTATCAGGGGAAGGTTTAGGGCGCAAGGCTCTGTGAATTCTATCACATAAAAAAGCAGAAGCAGGTTTGTCTGGCAGCAGTTCATTGAAAAGTTTGGACACTGCAGGGGTTAGCTCAGTCACTGACTCCGCAATACCTCTGAGGCGCAGGTTATTCCTACGATTTCTATTATCCAAGTCTTCGACTCGAGATTGCAATAAATCATAATTGTCAGACAGGAGCTCAAAGTCCTTCCTGAGATCATTGTGTGCAATGGCCAGTTCATCATGTTTAGCCTCCAGTAAATCTGTACGCCCCCCCAAAGCAGCTATCTCCTGTGACAGAGTGTTGGTTGATTTATGGATTTAAGTTTGAAACTTGTCTGCCAATTTATCATACATCGCCGTGAGACTAGCATCCAGATCTGCCTTAGAAATTCCATTAGCGTACTCAAGTTCTGCTGCAGGAGGTGTGGAGGAAGGTGGCGGTGAGGAGGTCTCTGCAGGCCGCGGAGGACAGGCCTGGGCGCCATCTTTGGTCATTTTGGTAGTTTCCTTAGTGCGGAGGAGATAAGTCGTCAAGGAGTGTTTCGGAGGGCGACCCCGATTATTTTTCTTCGCTGACAGCATGCACGGAATGTTCCCACGGTGGTGCTGGTGGTTTTTGATACAAAAGATTTCGATTTGGCCCCAGGAAAGCCACCTGTCTCTCTCCCCTCCGACGGAGCCGAGAAGCTAGTGACCTTCCAGCTCCGCGCCGCGCATGCGCCCCCTTACCTGGTGGTTTTAAGGAGTTCATTCATATATATATATATATATCTCTGAGTAAGTAGTGAGCACATTTGGTGTGGAAGTGCTCTGGGGTATTTTTATTTGTTTTTAATGGAAAGACAGAGTGGTGGAATGATAAGGGAGGGAGATGGACAGAGAGATTGAAAGAATAAGGAGTGAGTAAGGGATGGAAATATAGATTGGGTGACAGAGAAATTAATAGATGAGGGGATGGAGCAAAGGAGAGAGGGATGGGGTGATGGAGTTATGGAAAGATAGAGGGAGAGACAAAATAATAGAGGGATAAAAGTGATGGCGGGTAGAAAAGTGGGAGGCATATAGGGCACAAGGATTGTTGGATGGACAGTATTATGGAGCAAGGGGCAGAGAAATGAAACGAGGGATGGATGGACCAAGAGATAAAAGGATGGAGTTATGGAAAGATGAAAGAAGGAATAGATTGAGGGTCAGAGTAACAGAGGGATGAAAATGATGGAGAGTGAAGTGATCGGAGGGACCTACAACAGAGGAATGGTTGGATGGACAGTTTAATGTAGGGATGTAGTGATGGAGACAGGAGGTAAAGGAAGAATGGAGACAGGAGGTGATTGAGGAAGGAGATGATGGAGGGATGGAGGCAGGAGGTGGAGAGATGAAGACAGGAGGTGATGGAGTGATGGAAACAGGAGGTGATGGAGGGATGGAGACAGAAGATGATGAAGGGATGGAGTGATGGAGACAGGAGGTGATGGTGTGATAGAGACAGGAGGTGATGGTGTGATGGAGACAGGAGGCAATGGAGGGATGGAGACAGGAGGTGATGGAGGGATGGAGACAGGAGGTGATGGAGTGATGGAGACAGGAGGTGATGGAGTGATGGAGACAGGAGGTGATGGAGTGATGGAGACAGGAGGTGAAGGATGGATGGAGGGATGGAGACAGGAGGTGATGGAGTGATGGAGACAGGAGGTGAAGGATGGATGGAGGCAATGGAGACAGGAGGTGATGGAGTGATGGAGACAGGAGGTAATGGTGTGATGGAGGCAATGGAGGGATGGAGACAGGAGGTGATGGTGTGATGGAGGCAATGGAGGGATGGAGATAGGAGGTGATGGTGTGATGGAGGCAATGGAGGGATGGAGACAGGAGGTGATGGTGTGATGGAGGCAATGGAGGGATGGAGACAGGAGGCAATGGAGTGATGGAGACAGGAGGTGATGGTGTGATGGAGGCAATGGAGGGACGGAGACAGGAGGCAATGGAGTGATGGAGACAGGAGGTGATGGTGTGATGGAGACAGGAGGTGATGGTGTGATGGAGACAGGAGGTGATGGAGGGATGGAGACAGAAGGTTCTTAGAATTGGGGACATAAATTTCGGTGATCCTGGTGACTTCCAGGGATTTCCCTTCACTTTCTGTGAATTTCCCCGAAATTAAGGGGAAATCTCTCCAGTTGGACATAGGTGACAAAATCTGATGGGTTATAATAGCCCACACTTACTATATAAAAAATAACATAAATATATTTTTGTTTACCTTAATGTCTATCTTAAACCTCATTGCTAATTGCATATTTTACTTGTTTGTAGCTTAAGCACTAAAATTTGCACTTAAAACTGTAATTTTTTAACTTTTGGAAAATGCCAGTAAAAACTTGGCTGTGCCAGTAAATTTTGAGTGTCGTGTCAGTAAATTTTAGTCTGGTAGGTTGGCAACTCTGGTAGAGGAGGCAGCTGCTTTTTGAAGTGTCCAGACAGTTCAGCAGTCCAGACAGGAGGAGGACATGCAACAAGTGCTTTACAACAGGTGTGTGCTTGGGGGGTGGCTTTGGCATGCAAGGGGGGAGGGGGGAGGCCACGGTCTCTGGCTGCAGTGCCAGCACATACATGGCATGGGGGGGCACTGTCTCTGACTGCAGCACATACATCATGTATGTGCTGCAGTCAAAGACAGTGCCCCCCCATGCCATGTATGTTCTGCACTGCAGTCAGAGACAGTGCCCTCCCCCTATGCCATGTATGTTCTGCACTGCAGTCAGAGACAGTGCCCTCCCCCCATGCCATGTAAGTTCTGCACTGCAGCCAGAGACAGTGCCCTCTCCCCATGCCATGTATGCTCTGCACTGCAGTCAGAGACAGTGCCCTCCCCCCATGCCATGTATGTTCTGCACTGCAGTCAGAGACAGTGCCCTACCCCCATGTCATGTCGGTTCTGCACTGCAGTCAGAGACAGTGCCCCCCCACGCCGTGTATGATGCATGGCATGGGGGGCACTGTCTCTGACTGCAGCACATACATGGCATGAGGGGAGGGCACTGTCTCTGCAGCACATGCATGGCATGGGAGGGGCACTGTCTCTGACTGCAGCACATGCATGGCATGGGGGGGGCACTGGCTCTGCAGCACATAAATAATGTATGTACGCAGAGACAGTGCCCCCTCCCATGCCAATGCACTGTCTCTGCAGCACATACATGCCATGGGGGGGGGGGGGGTGCACTGTCTCTGACTGCAGCACATTACATTACATTTATTACATATAGATATTAAATAGGTATTTTCTCATCTGAAATCAGTATTCCTTTTGTATAATTAAACTTAAAACTGGCTGGAGGAAGGTAAATATCACTTAATAAAACAAAACCACTTTGTTTAAAGGCGGGGCCTAGGGAGGGGCCGGAGGTGGGGCCGGAATGCGACCAGGAGTGGGGCTGGGGTGTGACCAGGGGCGGAGTTGGGGTGGGGCCATGGGTGGGACTTAAGGGGGCCCCGTCAGCTAGGCTGTACGCTGCCCCATAATTTCTATCAGCGGCCCTGTTGTCAAGCCATATCGGGAGAGGATGTATTACAATTGTTTCTCTTGAAGCATTTCCTTAATTCCCTCAACCCTGATCTTCGGGAATGGATCCATGACCGGAGACCCCTTACCTTGCCTGAAGCTGCTCGTCTGGCTGATGAGTATACTGACTCCAGAAAAATGGAGCAACCCTCCGTAAGACCCGCTCCAGTACCAATGGCACCAACCCGAAGCCCAGGTACCTGCAATCCCCCACCACCACGCTTCCAACAAGCCAGGTACAGTGCCATCGGTGCAGACAGTTCGGACACTACCAGAGAAACTGTGACCAGAGAAGAAACCACGATTCATGCATTCGAGCAGGACCACCTTCCCCGGCATGGGCAGCCGTCCAGTACTACCATGGCCACAGGCAGCAACAACCTAGCCTCAGACCAACGCTCAAGCCCCGGATTTTCAATTTTGGACCACCACTACCACAGAGAGGGAGGGACTCCTCATACTCGCAGGCACGCAGATACCAATCCCGCAGTGGGGTACAGTGCTACAGGTGCACAGCAGGCTGGGCACTATCAATGAGACTGTACCCAGAGCAGGGACCAAGCTGCATGCATCTGACCAGGGTCACCCCCTCCAGTAAAGGCAACGGTCCCCTACTATCATGCAGAGGATCCCCCAGTCATACCAATATTCAAACCCACCAAGGAGCAATTGGGCACCCTTCACGAAGCTGACCCAGTGAAAGCCGCTACAGAGAACCGACAGCACCATTGCCAATCTGTCCAGTTCAATGGAAAGCCTGCGCAAGGTCTCTGAGACACGGGAGCCACTCTCACTTTGGTCAAGCGACATTTGGTCCCAGATGCCGCCCAAACTGGAGGTTCAGTAGTGGTACGGGTAGCAGGGGGAGGGGTACACCGGCTACCCACTGTGAGGGTCCACTTGAATTGGGGTGCTGGGTCAGGTCTAATTGATGTGGGGTTGATACGGGAGCTCCCCACTGACGTCTTACTGGGGAACGACCTAGGCCACTTGACCTAAGCGTTCCTGCTGGTCCAGATCCCAGGCCCACATCACGGAGACCTACTTGCATTCTGAGGTCCAGAAGCTTGAATGTTTGGATGGAGTGCGGTCATATGGGATAGGTTTTAGTTTGGGAGGGAGGGGACCATGGTAGATTTACTTGGAACTCCCTGGATTGACTCTTTGGGACTTGTTACCTGACGAACTCAGGCACAGACCAGTTGGAGGTCTGGTACCTGGATTAGTCTACCTTTGGGGGGAAGAGATGTGATGGTACTAACCGTCACTATGATTAAAAAATCAGATACTGGGTTGTTTGGATTGCTTCAAATGGGGTCTGTATTTACAAGTGATGCTAATGTGTATTGTACTGCAATGTCAGCAATGTCTTCATATAGAGATGTGAAGATTTAATCCTACACTGGGAGACTTAGACTGTTCTAGACTGCTAATGTCATCGGCTCAGCCACTTGTCGTCCACACATTGTTAAATATGCTAATACTGTCTGTGTTTTGAGATGGACTGTGTATTGTGCTAAGTATTCCTGTTCCATGTTAATGACCCCACATTGTTCTGGCCAGGGTACTAGATAATTAGTTTAGGGTTATTCTGTATACAAATCTATCTGCATATGCTAATGTAATCAGACTCATCTGACCTGATAGTGTATATAATGTGTGTGTGTGGGTTCAATAAACAGTTCTTCTTGATACCCTCAACATAGAGTCTCATCTCATGTTTGTGGGAGAAGGCTATACCAGCTCTATCTCTCTTCTGCTTGGATCGCTAAATCACTAGCTCTGGTAAGAGCGGATCCTGCTCTACTCTACAGCATCCCTCCCACTAGGGGGAAGAGAACATCTCTGGCGGCAAAACCCCTCTTTCCATCGGGGCGGCCGCCACAATATATATATTTTTTCATTTTTCCATTTTTTGCACTTGTTTGAATCACCAAAATAGCACCTTCCATCACGTTTTAGTTTTATTATCCGAAATTGCAGTATAACATACTATATATACTTGCATACTTATTACTGTATATTATTTTATCTTTCATTACTATTATAAGGTTATTTGATATTCATCACTCATTGTGTTTTATATATTTTATATTTGTACACCTTTAAAATATAAGGTTTCCTACCAGTACCAAGCACTTTATTAAGGTTTAATGCACTATATACACTGCAAGGCCTACCTACTTCATGGTATTTTGTAACCATCTTCTGTATTGACAAGCAATTTTCCAGTAGTGGTTCACCCACAGCAAGCGCTATAGTTGGCCCCATCATATTGTGGCCTTACTCCTATATAGAAAATGGGGTGTATTTACTAAAGGCAGTAAGACTGTTCCAAAAAAAAAATGCAAAGTGAACAACCTATTTGCCTTTAGTAGATCTTCCCCCAAAGTTACATAATTACATAGTTAGTCAGGTTGAAAAAAAAGACACAAGTCCATCTAGCTCAACCAAAAAAAAAAAAAAAAAAAAAAAAAACACAACCTTACAATTCCATATACAGAGTTCTGTACTCACAGTTGATCCATAGAAATGCAAAACAACCCAGCAAAGCATGATCCAATTTGCTACAGCAGGGGAAAACATTCCTTCCTGATCCCCCGAGAGGCAATCGAATATTCCCTGGATCAACTTTACCTATAAATATTAGTATTCAGTTATAATATGTACACCTAGGAATTTTTTTTTTTTTTTTTGAGAATGTTATATAGCAGAAAGTGAAAAAATCTGAGTTATTACCTGATAACTCCCTTTCCAGGAATCCTTCAGGACGGTCACATGAGAGAGATGGCTCCTCCTCCTACAGGAAACACAAGCACAGTTAGGTTTAAAAGGCCGCCCATCAGGCTGCCCCTCAGTTGTTAAAAGATGAACTGGACAGCTTAGGCGAATAGCCCAACATATTATAGACATAGTCTACCAACCAATAGGGCGGGGGTCCACCGTCCTGGAGGATTCCTGGAAAGGGAGTTATCAGGTAATAACTCAGACTTTCCCAAGTCATACTCCAGGACAGTCACATGAGACCCCAACGATGCATACCTAGGGTGGGACTACCGCCTGTAGAACTTTGCGACCAAAGGATAGATCCTGGGCGGAGACCAGATCGACCCTGTAGTGCTTGGCGAACGTCAAGTCGCTGGCCCAGGTGGCTGCTTTGCAGATTTGATCTGCTGAGGCCCCAGCCTTTTCTGCCCAAGATGTGGATATGGCTCGAGTGGAGTGAGCCTTGATGCCTGCCGGTAAACTCTGGTTTTGAGCGGTGTAGGCTGCAATGATGGTCATTCTGATCCATCTGGCTATGGAGGACTTTGAGGCCGCTTTACCCTTCTGAGTGCCTCCGAAAAGAATGAATAAGCTGGATGACTTCCTGACCTCTTTGGTGACTTCTATGTAATGTAGAATGCACCTCTTGACGTCCAGTGTGGCAAAAGCTTCCTCCCCCGGGGAGGTTGGGTTTTGGCAAAATGAAGGAAGAATTACTTCTTTTGAAAGATTAAATGTCTTGGACACCTTCGGAAGGAAGAGAGGGTCTATCCTGAGGATTACCTTGTCTGGAAAGATTGTCAAAAAGGGTTCCTTGATGGAAAGGGCCTGTAGATCACTCACTCTCCTAGCGGAGGTGATTGCTACCAGAAAGGCCGTTTTCAAGGTAAGGTTCTTCAAATTGCAGTCCATTATAGGCTCAAACGGGGCTTTGGTGAGTGCCTGTAATACCAGTGCTAGAAATCAGGGGGCCACGCTGAGGTTTTTTTTTGCTGGGCCGGGATCTTTCAATGGATCTGAAGAACCGCTTCACCAGAGGATCTTCGGCTATGGGTCTTTCCAAGAAGATTGACAGAGCTGCTGCCTGCACTTTGAGTGTGCTTATCGCAAGACCTTTGTCAATGCCGTCTAGGAAGAAATCCAACACAGTGCTGATGTCACTCGGGTTCCTGTTATTGTGTTCCATTTTTGATCTGTATGTTTTCCATACCTTGTTATAAATTTTCCTGGTCACAGGTTTCCTGCTTTGGAGCAGGACCTCCGTGACCCTGGTGGACAGTCCTTTGTTTAGAAGAATGTTCCGTTCAGGATCCAGGCTGCTAACTTTAGCGTCTGGCTGTGAGGGTGATGTGCCCCCCCTTGTGCCAGAAGGTCGCTCTGAGCCGGCAGGATCCAGGGATCTTCTTCTGCCATTTTCTGTAGTGGGGTGAACCATGCCCGTTTTGGCCAAAAGGGTGCTATTAGAATCACCCTTGCCCTTTCCAGGCAGATTTTCCTGATTGTTCCGGGGATCAGTTGGTGTCAGTTACCTTGGTGGAGGCCGAAGTGCTGAGAGGGCTTCCTTTGCAGCTCGGTGCGGATCACCCCTGGAGGTGGAACAGGAGATGACACGTCCCAAGGAGCACTGGATGCAGGTGGATTCCGTATGATGAATGGTATTGTGTGGACTCACAGGACCGTTTCCAGAGGATCTAAAGATGCTTGAAACAAGAGACAAAAGGTAAATGCCAGGCCGAGGGTCATACACAGGGAATCAGTCCGAGGAAATGGAGGTACAGAGGGGTAAGACAAGGAGAGAGTCCGTGGAATCCAGGCCGAGGTTGGTACACAGAATATCCAGCAGGGGTATGGTTCAGGCAAAGAGTGGTCAGGCAAGCCGAGGTCAAACAAGAAGAAGTGCAGATGGGTCAAGGAGCAAGCCGGGTCAAAAGCAGGAACGCAGATAAACAAACAGGTCACGGGTACTAGAGCTGATGATAAACCAGCACTGAAGCACAGCCAGAGAGCGCCTTATATAGGGCCAGGGCTGGGGAGAAGGGCGTGGTGACACACCTGCACTGCCTCCAGCGTTCTATTGTTGCTGAATGGTAATTCCTTTCCTGACAGTGCCCCCCCCCCCCCAGTGCCTCTGGATGCCCTACGACCACATTTTCCCGGAAACTTGTTGTGAAACTCTCTCAGGAGTTTAGCAGCATGTATGTTGCCTAATGGTTCCAAAGAATTGTCTTCCGGTGGGTATCCTTTCCATTTGATTAAATATTGAGTGCGATTGCCTTTCTGACGACAATCTAGGATGGTCTCAACCTTGAATTCAGGCTCCCCTTCTACCGAAACTGGAGGAGGTGGTAACTCTTCTCTTCCAGGGTAGGGGCTTGGTATCGCCGGTTTAAGCAGCGTAGCATGAAACACCGGATGGATCTTAAGAGAGCCAGGCAGGATTTGCGGATGATACTAAACTAAGCTTGCCACCGACAAGAAACAATGCGGTACTTGACCTACTGATTACCAACAATACAGACCTGCTCACGGATATAGAAATACGGGGCAACTTAGGAAACAGTGACCATAGGTCAATAAATTTCAGTATTAATTACAGTAATAGGAAGCACAGGGGTAATATAAGGACATTGAATTTCAAAAGAGCCAATTTCCCAAAACTGCGCTCTCTGCTAGAAAATATCAAATGGGATAGAACCCTGGGAACAAAGAACACGGAGGAAAAATGGGAGTGCTTCAAGAGCATACTTAACAAGGGGATTGGCCAGTGCATTCCAAAGGGAAATAAATTTAAAAGAGCAAAACTAAACCCTGGGTGGCTAAACTCCAACATAAAAATGCATATTAGTGCTAAAGAAAAGGCCTTCAAAAAATACAAGACTGAGGGGTCATTGGCAGCATTTAAGCATTACAAAGAGTGTAATAAGAAATGTAAAGATGAAATCAGGGCGGCTAAAATAGAACACGAGAGACATATAGCGGAGGAGAGTAAAAAGAACCCCAAGAAATTATTTAAGTATATAAACAGTAAGAAAGCGAGGTCAGAACACATTGGCCCCATAAAAGATGACAAAGGAAATATGGCCGCTGAGGACAGAGAAAAGGCGGAAGTGTTAAATAATTTCTTCTCTTCAGTCTTCACAAAAGAATCGGGGGGGGGGGGGGGGGTACACGAACCTAGCTTGTAAGGCCGAACTAAACAACACACCTCAGGAAGTGCCGCCATGGCTAACTGAAGATAGACTTAAAACTAAACTAGAGAAACTTAACATAAATAAATCAACGGGACCGGATGGCTTGCACCCGAGGGTTCTTAAAGAGCTCAGCCAGGTGATTGCCAGACCATTATTCCTGATCTTTAAGGATAGTTTACAGATAGGTATGGTGCCGGCTGATTGGAAAAAAGCCAACGTGGTACCAATATTTAAAAAGGGGCTAAGATGTATCCTGGGTAACTATAGGCCGGTCAGCCTAACATCTGTAGTCTGCAAGATTTTGGAGGGGATGTTAAGGGACCACATACAAGACTTTAGTAATGAAAACTGTATCATTAGTAGTAATCAGCATGCATTCATGAAAAATCGTTCTTGCCAAACCAATCTATTAACCTTCTACGATGAAGTGAGCTGCCACCTAGATAAAGGAAAGCCTGTGGATGTGGTGTATCTGGACTTTGCAAAGGCCTTTTGACACCGTTCTCCACAAACGCTTACTGTACAAACTAAGGAAGGTAGGTATGGACCATAAGGTGAGTACCTGGATAGAGAACTGGCTCCAGGGGAGAGTCCAGAGGGTGATGATTAATGGGGAGTACTCGGATTGGGCGGGTGTGGAAAGTGGGGTCCCCCAGGGTTCTGTCCTGGGACCAATCCTGTTTAATTTATTCATAAATGATCTAGAGGAGGGGATATCTAGTACAATCTCAGTATTTGCGGATGATACTAAACTAAGCTTGCCAATAACTTCTATGCAGGATGTGGAAACCTTACAAGCGGACCTGAACAAAATAACGGGGTGGGCAACTACATGGCAAATGAGGTTTAATGTTGAAAAATGTAAAGTAATGCACTTGGGGGCCAGAAACCAGAAAGCAAGCTACTCACTAGGGGGGGAACCTCTGGGTGAGTCTAGGATGGAAAAAGACTTAGGGGTACTGGTAGACAACAGGCTTGGCAGTGGCATGCAATGCCAAACCGCTGCAAGCAAAGCCAACAGAATACTGGGATGTATAAAAAAGGGGATTCACTCCAGAAATAAAGAGATTATTCTCCCGCTCTACAAGACTCTGGTCCGGCCACATCTGGAGTATGCTGTACAGTTCTGGGAACCTTTCCTCAGGAAGGAGATACAATAAGGCACGTGGCCACTCACTAAAACTAGAGGAAAGGCGGTTTAATCTTAAAGTGCGTAAGGGGTTTTTCACTGTAAGAGCGGTAAGGAGGTGGAATTCTCTTCCACAAGCAGTCGTATCAGCAGGGAGCATTGATAGTTTCAAAAAACTATTAGATGGGCACCTTAGAGACCATAACATACAGGGGTATACAATGTACGGTTAAAAGCAAACACACACACACACATCATAGGTTGAACTGGATGGACTGATGTCTTTTCAACCTCACTAACTATGTAACTATATGTAACTCAAAAGCTACAGGATTCACTATTCTTTTGACCTCAAAAGGACCGATGAATCTGGGCCCCAACTTCTTGGACGGGCAAGATAATCTTAGATTAACTGACGAAAGCCAAACCTTGTCTCCCACCTTGTATGCTGGGTTCTCCTTCCGTTTGAGATCACAGAACTTTTTATAGGCCTGTTGTGCCTTCAGAATATTGTCCCGTAACAACTGGAGATTAGCTGCAATGGCTGCTAGCTGATCATGGACTGCGGGAACCATAATTTCCTGATCCAGATTGGGCAAAAAGGAAGGATGGAAGCCATAATTAGCCCAAAATGGGGTTTGGTTGCTTGCAGAGTGCACAGAATTATTATAGGCGAACTCCGCGCATGGAAGCAGGGAGTTCCAGTTGTCCTGAGCACTGGTGCAGAAGCATCGGAGGTACTGTTCCAGGGTTTGATTTGTTCTTTCAGTGTGCCCGTTGCTTTGTGGATGATAAGCAGATGACAGGGACACTTCAACCGCCAAGGATTTACAGAGCTCCTTCCAGAACCTAGAGGTAAATTGAACGCCTCGATCCGAGACTATATTGTTCGGAAGTCCATGAAGCCTGACCACCTCTTTGATAAATGTATTGGCTGTCTCCAAGGCAGAAGGGGTACCCATCATTGTTAGGAAGTGAGCTATTTTAGCGAGTCGGTCTACAACCACTAAGATGGTAGTAAACCCTTCTGAGGGTGGAAGCTTGACTATAAAGTCCATAGATAGACCCTTCCAGGGTAGTTCCGGAATTGGCAATGGTCTTAACAGTCCCCATGACTTTACTTTTGCCCCCTTGTTGCGTTGACAGGTGATGCAGGAATCTACATACGTTTTGCAGTCCTGGTGTAATTTTGGCCACCAAAAGTGGTGTTGAATGAGTTCGAAGGTCTTCCTTACCCCAAAATGCCCTGCAAGTTTGTGGTCATGGAAGGTCTTGAGGACCATCAATCTCACTTGTGTGGGAACAAAAATTTTCTCCTGAAACCAGAGGAACCCTTCCCGCTTATGTAGAGATTCGGCTTCTTGTCCTGTATACTGGGTAGAGGCTTGCTGAATTGAGGACCGTAAGTCCGTATGGATCAGAAAAAAGTTTTGAGCCGACAGGATGATATTGGGCTCTGTTGTACCGGGAGTGTCTGGAAACATCCGGGACAGGGCATCCGCTTTTCCATTCTTAGACCCTGTCCTGTAGGTAATGTGGAAATTGAAGCGTGAGAAAAATAAGGCCCACCTTGCTTGCCGAGGTCTCAACCGTTTGGCGGCCCTCAGATATTCAAGATTCTTGTGGTCCGTGAATATCATAATAGGGTGCACTGCCCCTTCCAACAGGTACCTCCATTCCTAAAGGGCAGATTTAATGGCTAGAAGTTCTCGATCCCCCACATCATAATTCTTCTCAGGAGGTGACATCTTCCGAGAGAAAAATGCTACTGGGTGTAGTAAGGCTTTGTCGCTGGGACAGAATAGCCCCCGTGGCTACTTCTGAGGCATCTACCTCGAGAATGTAGGGTAAAGCTGGATCTGGATGTTGAAGAATCGGAGCGGTCACTAACAGGCTGTAACGCTCTTGCGTTTTTTGTTAGTGAATGGATTTGCAGCTGCAGAATTATTACACTCAGTAGTCATGTAGAGATGTGTTGAACAAACATATCCAACTCTCAGGACTCATCACCGTGCACAGCCTGCTTTATGCAAATATACATACACTCAATATTATGTTCCTGGAGTGATAGGATGTATATGATAGTATAGAGGTGAGAGACAGGCGTTAGAAATGGTGAGCACTCAGTAGTAATATTCAGGAGAGTGGTAGGTGATGATAGGTAGTATGCAGATAGGTTTAGCAATCATGTATAGTAACAGGTGGTAGGGGACAGCAGATGAAGTATACAAGAGAGAGTAACCTAGTGCAATGATGTAGATGATGGTAGGCTCAAGAGCTAGAAATCTATGAAGTTATGCAGATGATAGAAATAGTGCTTACATAGTAACAGTCCTTTAGTATGCAGAGGTAGATAGTGTAAGTTAGTTAGGAAGAAATCCCCTGTGGGGTACTTATCACTAGTTGGGTTAGTAGTAGCAAGGTCCAGTAGCAAGAGAGTGATCCGGTAGCGAGATACGGGATCGGTAGCGAGGTTCCGGTTTTGTTCAGGCAAAGGAATAGCTAGAAGCTCCGGCAGCATAGGACAAGACTGGTCAAGCATGCGGTTTGAACGAGCAATGAGTGAGAGAAAACCGGCGATTGAAATAGCCGCTCATAGCGGCGCTCGGCGATGATGTCATCATTCTTAAAGGTGTATGCGTTCCACCTAGTTAGCAAGGTGGGACGCAATATTAAGGTAGAAATGGGAAATAAGGGTACCAAGGGTACCAGAATCTTACAGTATCCCCCCCCTTAAGACCGGCTCCGGAAGGCCTATAGCGCTGGTTTTTCCGGGTATTTCGAGTGAAATGTTCGTATAAGCCTAGGTGCGTGAACATCAGCAGTATCCAACCAGGTGTCGTCTTGGGGTCCATAGTTCTTCCATCTTATGAGATATTGGAGTCTTCCTCTGTGGATACGAGAATCCAGAATCTCCTTGATCTCATATTCTTCTCCGCCTTCAACTTGTACTGGAGGTGGAGGCAAGATGGTAGGCCTTATTCCTTGGTTAGGAATATGTGGTTTTAGTAGCGACACATGAAAGATGGGATGTATTTGAGATCTGCCGGTAAGGTGAGTTGCACTGCAGCTTTTCCAATGACTTTTTTAATTGGGAAGGGTCCCAGAAATAAAGGTCCAAGTTTTTTACTAGGGATCTTTAATCTCAATTTTTTTGTAGATAGCCAAACAAGATCCCCAATAGCATACTGAGGAGAGGGTTTTCTACGTAGGTCGTAGTACCTTTTTTGTTGACTATGGGCATTTGATATGGTGGTGTTGAGTAAACCCAGAGAGTCCTTTATTTGGGTGAGATAATCAGAGGCCACTGGGTTACTTGATGGAAGGATGCGTGGTGGAAGAAGAGTGGGATGAAACCCATAGTTCAAGTAGAATGGACTTTGCTTAGTAGTACTGTGGGTTGCGTTGTTATAAGCAAATTCCGCCAGCGGGAGGAGGTCCACCCAATTGTCCTGTAGGTATGAGGTATAGCAACGTAGATATTGCTCAATGCACTGGTTGACTCTTTCTGTCTGTCCGTTGGTCTGAGGGTGGTAAGGAGAAGTAAGTTTTCGCTCTATTCGTAGTATCTGACATAGAGCTTGCCAAAACTTGGAGATGAACTGTGAACCACGGTCAGACAGAAGGGTCTTTGGAATACCATGTAACTTAAAGACATGTTTCACTAGCAATTCCGCTGTTTGCTTGGATGAAGGTAATCTTCGAATAGAAATGAAATGTGCCATCTTGGTCAGATGGTCCACTGACACTATAATGGTGTTAAATCCTTTGGAAGGTGGTAGTTCTACTATAAAGTCTAAGGACTCAACTTCCCATGGAACCTGGGGTATTGGTAGACTACAAAGTAGACCAGATGGTTTTGTAGTGTCAATTTTGGACCTTGCACAGATGTCACAAGAAGAAACAAATTTTTGTACGGTCGTCTTCATGTCAGGCCACCAAAACTGCCTAGTAAGTAAATTGAATGTTTTAGTCATACCCATATGTCCTGCCATAGGCACATCATGCGACAATTCCAAAATCTTGGTACGCATAGTAGGGGGTATGTAAAGTTTGTCGTTGTAATAGAGAAAGCCTTCTGCATCAGCACTTAGTTGTGGTGGAGGTGAATCCAGTCCTATGCTGTGCAAAATCTCTTCCTTCAGGGAACGAACAACACTGACAATACGTTCATAGGGTATTATAGGAATTGAAGGTATTTCGGCGTAGTTATCCTCGGTTAATCGTGGCAGCGCATCCGCCTTTTTATTTTTGCCTGCAGGAGTGTAGGTCACCAAAAAGTTGAATCTTAAAAAGAATAAGGACCATCGTACCTGCCGGTGGGAAAGAGTCTTGTTAGTCTGAAGGTATTGAAGATTTTTATGATCTGTGTATATGAGAACTGGTAATCGAGTACCCTCAAGTAGGTGTCGCCAATTCTCCAATGCCAATTTTATGGCAAGCAACTCTTTTTCACCCATTGGGTAATTCACCTCGGGGCTGCTTAGTGATTTTGAGAAAAAAGCAACTGGGTGAAGTGGTGAAGTATTTGTTGGTCGTTGGGAGAGAACTGCTCCTACTGCCATATTTGACGCATCTACCTCCAGGATGTATTGAAGGGATGGGTCTGGATGGCGTAGTATGGGAGCAGAAGTAAAGCTTGATTTCAACAAGCGGAAAGCTCCATTTGCTTCTTCTGACCATTTGAATGTTTTTTTTATACTTGTGAGTTGTGTGAGAGGTCTCACAATAGCAGAGAAGTTCTTGATGAACTTCCTATAGAAGTTAGAAAATCCAAGGAATCTTTGTAATGCTTTACGAGTTGTTGGCACAGGCCAATCTAGAATACAGGATATCTTGCTCATATCCATTTTGATTCCATTTTTAGATATGATGTATCCTAGGAATAGTACTTCTTCTTTATGAAATAAACATTTTTTTAATTTTACGTATAAGTTGTGTGCAAGTAGTCTGGATAACACGAGTCTTACATGTTTTATGTGTTCAGATAAAGATTGAGAATAAATAAGTATATCGTCCAGATATACTACAACACAAACATCAAGTAAGTCTCTGAAGATGTCATTTATGAATCGTTGAATGGCTGCGGGAGCATTACACAACCCGAATGGCATCACAAGGTACTCGAACAATCCGTATCTGGTTCTGAATGCTGTCTTCCATTCATCCCCGTCACGGATTCGGATTAGGTTGTATGCCCCTTTTAGGTCCAATTTCGAAAAGTAGGTAGCCCCGCGCACCTGTTCAATAAGTTCAGGAATGAGGTGTAAGGGATAGCGATCCTTTATTGTAATGGTATTTAATTGCCTGTAATCAATAATAGGCCTGAGACTTGAATCCTTATTGCGGACAAAGAAGAGTCCTGCAGCAGTAGAGGAAGTAGAAGGTCTGATAAACCCTTTCGCCAAATTCTCATCCAAGTATTCCTTGAGATGAGAGAGTTCATCCTGTGAAAGAGGATAAACATGACCGAAAGGCAACTTGCTATTAGGGAGTAGATCGATACAACAATCATAGTCCCTATGGGGAGGCAATACTTGAGCATTTTTCTCAAGGAAGACTTCCGACAAATCCTGGTAACATAGTGGTATAATCTCATCTGTCACCACAGACAGGATCTTTCCATATGATGAGAGATTACACGTGGTTTCGCAATAGTGAGAAGAGAAGGTTAGAGTTCTTGTTTTCCAATCAATGATTGGTTGATGTATGTGTAACCAGGGAAGTCCCAAAATAATGGGAAAATGTGGTGAGGTTAGTACATCAAAAGTGGTAGTCTCCATATGAGACTCATTGGCAGTGACAAGGAGTGCTTGTGTCTGTTTGGTGATTGGACCAGAGGATAACGGAATACCGTTAATGAAACTAACAGAGACAGGTTTGAGTTTTGAAATAATAGGTATTTTATTTAAGGTAGCAAAACAAGTATCCATATAGTTCCCACAAGATCCTGTGTCGATCATAGCCTTGGTGGTGATCCTAGTTTGGTCCCACTGTAATGTCAAATGAATAAAAAGATAAGGATTAGAAAAGGAAGTCGTTAGTCCCCCTAGCAAGACATTTGAACACTCACCCTCTTTTTTGCAGACAAGGGGACAGCCGCTTAACAAATGATCCGGGGAGGCGCAGTACATGCAGAGATGTTCGGATCTTCTCCTGGCACGTTCGGTAAAGGATAAAGGTGGACGTATCATTCCTACCTCCATAGGAGTAGGGTCAACAGCCGACATCCGAGAAGGACTGGACAATGGCAATCCCATCTTCTCAGCCTTTCTTTCTCGCAGTCGTCTGTCAATATTGATACTGGTCTGTATCAGGGCATCCAAGGTGTCAGGTAAATCCGCTCGGGCGAGCTAGTCTTTAACGGCTTCTGATAGGCTGAGTCTGAACTGAGTTCTTAGAGATGTATCATTCCACCCTGAATCAAGGGTCCATCTCTTGAACTCTGCCACAAAGTCTTCAACAGGTCTCCTTCCTTGTTTTAAAGCCCTCAATTGGGTATCAGCAGTACTCTGCCTATTGGGGTCTTCATATAAACTAGCGAGTTGCGCTAGGAATAAAGGATAGGAATTGAGAAGTGGATCATCTTTCTCAAAGAGAGAGTCTGCCCAGGCACGGGGACCACCCATCAGATAGGAAATAGTGGTACAGACTTTAATTTGGTCAGTAGGGTAGGTACGAGGTTTTAACAAGAAAAGCAATTGACATGCGTTTTTAAATTCACGAAATTTTTTCCGATCACCTGTAAACACTAGAGGAGGGTTAATCTTAGGCTCACGGGGCTGAGCAGCAGAGAGCTGTGCAAGACGGCCAACCTGCTGTCTCAAAGCCTGATTTTCGTTTTTTACCTCTGTAAGAGCAAGTATCAAAGCATCTACTTGTTGTTTTAATTGCATTACTTGAGTGGGTAATTCTGCTGAATCCATATTTTAGGGCTCGTTCAATCTGTAACGCTCTTGCGTTTTTTGTTAGTGAATGGATTTGCAGCTGCAGAATTATTACACTCAGTAGTCATGTAGAGATGTGTTGAACAAACATATCCAACTCTCAGGACTCATTACCGTGCACAGCCTGCTTTATGCAAATATACATACACTCAATATGATGTTCCTGGAGTGATAGGATGTATATGATAGTATAGAGGTGAGAGACAGGCGTTAGAAATGGTGAGCACTCAGTAGTAATATTCAGGAGAGTGGTAGGTGATGATAGGTAGTATGCAGATAGGTTTAGCAATCATGTATAGTAACAGGTGGTAGGGGACAGCAGATGAAGTATACAAGAGAGAGTAACCTAGTGCAATGATGTAGATGATGGTAGGCTCAAGAGTTAGCAATCTATGAAGTTATGCAGATGATAGAAATAGTGCTTACATAGTAACAGTCCTTTAGTATGCAGAGGTAGATAGTGTAAGTTAGTTAGGAAGAAATCCCCTGTGGGGTACTTATCACTAGTTGGGTTAGTAGTAGCAAGGTCCAGTAGCAAGAGAGTGATCCGGTAGCGAGATACGGGATCGGTAGCGAGGTTCCGGTTTTGTTCAGGCAAAGGAATAGCTAGAAGCTCCGGCAGCATAGGACAAGACTGGTCAAGCATGCGGTTTGAACGAGCAATGAGTGAGAGAAAACCGGCGATTGAAATAGCCGCTCATAGTGGCGCTCGGCGATGATGTCATCGTTCTTAAAGGTGTATGCGTTCCACCTAGTTAGCAAGGTGGGACGCAATATTAAGGTAGAAATGGGAAATAAGGGTACCAAGGGTACCAGAATCTTACACAGGCTCTTTAATTTATCAAAGGCTAACTGGGCCTCTGGCAACCAGCGGAAACGGATCTGCTGGCGTGTTAGCTGGGTGATGGGTGTGACAATTGTTGAGAAGCCTTTTACAAATCTTCTGTAGAAGTTAGCGAAGCCCACAAATCGCTGAACTCCTTTCTTATCCGTGGGGGCTGGCCACTCCAAAATTGCCTTCACCTTCTGAGGATCCATCGAGACACCCTCTGTTGAAATGATAAGCCCCAGAAACTGAATAGATCCTCTCTCAAATTCACACTTCTCCAGTTTCACGTAGAGTCCATGTTTCCATAGGGTGGTTAGAACTTTTTTAACATGAATCCGATGGAGTTCTAGAGAGGGGGAGAAGACCAGGATGTCATCTAGGTAAATAATTAAGAAGTTATCCAGAAATTCACCGGAAAATGTCATTTACCAGATGTTGGAAAGTGGCCGGGGCATTGCGCAGCCCGAATGGCATGACCATATATTCGTAGTGGCCAAAACGGGTTCTAAATGCAGTTTTCCACTCATCCCCCTCTCGGATGTGGATAAGATTGTATGCCCCTCGGAGGTCTAGTTTAGTAAAGACTCGAGCATTCCGGAACCACTGGAACAATTCTGGAATTAGAGGGAGAGGGTAGCGGTTTTTAATGGTAACTTTGTTGAGTTCCCGATAATCAACACAAGGTCTTAACGTACCGTCCTTCTCTACAAAAAATATTCCAGTGCCAGCTGGGGAGGATGAGGGCCTGATGAACCCCTTTTTCAGATTATCATCGACATAGGACTGGAGAGTTTCTAATTCCTTTTCAGATAGGGGGAAGATACTTCCAAAAAGGGATCTCTGCCCCTGGGAGAAGCTCAATGGGGCAGTCGTAGGGCCTGTGAAGGGGTAGAACATCAGCTTTCTTCTTGTCGAAAATATCCTTAAAGTCCCGGTAAGCTGCAGGAATGTCTTCAGAGGAGTCTGAGGCCGGATTGTGGGCTTGGAGCCATGGTAGGCCTAGGATGACCGGGAATAAGGGAGAGGACAGGACATCGAAGCGGAGGAGCTCTTGATGACCCGAGTCCATGGTAGTAAGGACCGGGTAGGTCTCCCTGGTCATGGGTCCGGAACTAGGCAGGGATCCGTCGGCCAGGAAAACTTGAAGCTGTTGCTCCTTGGCTTGCAGGGGTACCCCTAGCTTCGCAGCTAGTGTACAATCCAGGAAGCAACTGCAAGCTCCGGAATCAATAATTGCCGTGAGCTGGATCCTCTCTTCTGCTACCTGTAGGGAGACAGGAAGGATAAGGTGAGCAGGGGATGGCTCAGAGACCTGACAGTTCGGGACAGACCGTGAACAGCACTTACTAGGCCTCACAGGGCAATTGCGGAGGAAGTGGTGGGAAGCTCCGCAGTATAGACAGAGGTTCGCCTGGCGGCGGCGTTGTCTCTCTTCGGGGGTCAGGGAAGAACGAATGAGCCCAATTTGCATAAGTTCCCCGTCTGCAGGGGCATTGACAGCTGGTCCCATAAATGGGACCTTTGGCATGACCCACGTGGCTCGAGATCCTTGAAGGCGTTCTGAGCGTCGCTCCCGCAGACGCCTATCCATTTGGATGGCAATAGCGATTAGATCCTCTAAGGATGCAGGTGTTTCTACCCGAGCCAGCTCGTCTTTTAAAGCTTCCGAGAGGCCATGACGGTACTGGTATTTCAATGCTGCCTCGTTCCAGTCCATGTCGGCTGCCCATCTACGGAAGTCTACCGCATAGTCATCGGCCGGGCATTTGTTTTGCTGGAGGGCATGCAGGGCCGACTCTGCCATGACCGTACGCTGGGGATCCTCGTATAATTGGGCCATATCCTCAAAGAAAGAGTTTGTGGAATTCAGGATTGGACTCTTCTGTTCCAAGGGATTGTGTGCCCAAGTCTGAGGTTCTTCGGCCAGTAGAGAAATTATGAATCCCATCTTGACGGACTCAGAGGAGAAGGTCCTAGGTTGAAGGGCTAGGTATAATAAACAAGCATTCCTGAAGGCCCTGAATTTCCTACGCTCCCCACGGAAGCGTTCTGGCGTGGGCACCCGTGGTTCCGGGGGCGGAGCTGAAGCCGAATGGCCGGAGCTAGCTTGGTCCGGTTGGTCCGGAGCCGGCAGCGAGCTAGTGGTTGGCTGATTCGGGTCAGGTGGAGGAGAAGGGCCAGCCATGTTGAGTACTCGACCCTCTAGCTGGAAGTACCCATTTTGTAGCCTTTGCACATCTTGGGTCAGGGCTGAAACCTGCTGGCATGGGGCCTCGAGCTGGGAAGCACCTCTGTCGGCCTCTGACATGGCTGGTTTATGCTGTCAGTTACCTTGGTGGAGGCCGAAGTGCTGAGAGGGCTTCCTTTGCAGCTCGGTGCGGATCACCCCTGGAGGTGGAACAGGAGATGACACGTCCCAAGGAGCACTGGATGTGGGTGGATTCCGTATGATGAATGGTTTGGTGTGGACTCACAGGACCGTTTCCAGAGGATCTAAAGATGCTTGAAACAAGAGACAAAAGGTAAATGCCAGGCCGAGGGTCATACACAGGGAATCAGTCCGAGGAAATGGAGGTACAGAGGGGTAAGACAAGGAGAGAGTCCGTGGAATCCAGGCCGAGGTCGGTACACAGAATATCCAGCAGAGGTATGGTTCAGGCAAAGAGTGGTCAGGCAAGCCGAGGTCAAACAAGGAGAAGTGCAGATGGGTTAAGGAGCAAGCCGGGTCAAAAGCAGGAACGCAGATAAACAAACAGGTCACGGGTACTAGAGCTGATGATAAACCAGCACTGAAGCACAGCCAGAGAGCGCCTTATATAGGGCCAGGGCTGGGGAGAAGGGCGTGGTGACACACCTGCTCTGCCTCCAGCGTTCTATTGTTGCTGAATGGTAATTCCTTTCCTGACAGTTGGATTGGTGGAAAAGCATATGCCAGATTGAACCTCCAGGGGAATCCCAGGGCGTCTATGCCCAGTGCGTTCTTTTCTTTGTGTAGCGAGAAAACATTTTCCGCTTTTTTGTTGTTTTCGGTGGCAAAAAGGTCTACTTCCGGGGTCCCCCACTTCTGTACCAGTGTATTGAAGATTTGATGATTCAGTTCCCATTCTGCTGGGTCCAGGCTTTTACGGCTCAGGAGGTCCGCCAGCACGTTTGTTGACCCTTTTGTGTGTACCGCCGAGAGGGATAGTAAGTTTGCTTCTGCACCTGTCAGAATGTCACCTGTCAGCGCGTGCCACCCTGGTGGTTGATGTAGGAAACCGTTGCGATGTTGTCCGACAGGACCTGGACGTGTTTTCCCATTGTTTCTCCCTGAAACCCATTCAGGGCCTCTCTGACAGCCGCTAGATCTCTCATGTTTGAGGATATCTCCTCCCCAGATTGGCACCAAGTGCCTTGCCTTACTTGGTGTCCTATGTGTGCCCCCCATTCGAAGAGGCTCGCATCTGTTGTTATTCTGACTTGGATGGTGGGTATCCAGAGTCTTCCCTGGGAAAGGGAGTCTTCTCTCAGCCACCAAGTCAGCTACTTCTTTATGGCTGATGGGATCGAGATCAGTCCGTCCAGCGAAGTGGTCTTCCCATCCCAGTGGCTCAGGAGGTGACCCTGGAGAGGCTTCATGTGTAGCTGAGCCCACTGTACCGCTGGGATGGCTGCCGACATGAGGCCCAGGACCACCATAGTATCCCTTCTTGAGATTCTGTGTAGTTCCATTAGGCGCCTCGTAGCCTCCTTGAGCTTCGTTATCTTGCTCTCTGGGAGCAGGATTCTTTGTGACACCGTATTTACCTGGTATCCCAAGAATACTATCTCCTGTGAGGGGATTTTGTTGTGTAATGAGCAGTCGTTCAATGAATGACATTGACACCAATCGATTTGCATCTGTTCAGGTAAGCTTTACTGAGATTACTTGCCCAAGGACCACATCTCATACAGAAAAAGAGAATGTGATGCCTTATACATTTTTGATACATGCTTTTATAGAGATTTATCACAGTAAAACCTATGGCGGGCACAGGTCCAGAAACATAGTCATACAAGATTACATAATATTTCAATAACAGCCATAATACAGCCTTTGTTGATTATTTAGTAAAGTCTTGGTCATCTTGCTCTAGGAGAAGGAAGGGCGTATGACAATTAAAAATGATGGATAATATGCAATTAATGGCCGGTTACTGGAACTATCATTATCTAAGCCAATATATATTTGTTTATCTGTTATTCCGGAAAGTTAGGGAAGTTCTCTTGGCCGGACATCTCATGTTATAGTTGACACATATTCATAATAAAGACAACATAATTAGACTAAAGACTGAATTTCTGAAACTACGATGTTTAAATATATTCAGGGATTAAAAGGGGACTCTAGACTGCTATACTGATACATGAATACATAATATAAAAGTCTTTAAGAGTCCTCGATATATTTTCATCTTGACAGGTCCCTCCTGAGTTTAGAATTCATCTGTGTCTTTCTTTTAAACTTCTTCTGTGTCTTTAGGTTGGTTTTCGGGTATGCGGGTAACCATCTCATGGGCCGTCTTTATGCGAGACCTCGAGAGCTCAAAAGAACCAGTATTAGTACGAGTAGCCTTTTCATACAACATTTGCATAGCATTGGTACACATTTAACTACCAGTATAATCAATACTATAACTCCAACAATATACAGGATACCATGCAATATACCTGCGAACCACCCTCCAATACCAGTAAACCAGTTGACAGGTTTTAGCCAAGAGAGTCAACTTTCCCAGCTAACTCCAATCCAAGCGGTTTCGGTATGTTCCTTACAAAAATAAAGCTTTAATTGCTGCGCCCTTTATACATGTGAAATGATTGCATCTTCAGTTTTCGTATCATTTCCTATGTAATTCAGTGGCCATTAATATGAAATTTCTGTTATACAGAGCAGTTATGCTATCCATTAGGTCAGCTAAATCTATAATAAAACTGAAGGCTTTTTTGATACAACATCTATTCACCCAAGGTATAGAAAATATTGGTCTTATCTCTTTATCATGGGACTCAACATTAATATCATCATCATTTCTTTCTGGGCCTTCATTCTGTGTTGGAATAGGTGTTAGTATTTCAGGATTAGTCTCTTCTTCAGTGTCATCTGCCACTTGTCCGAGGGCAGCCTGTACTGGAATATCCTGTTCAGAATGGGCTCTTTTGAAGAAATGGGCAGGGATTTTATGCAATTGTGTCTCTTTAAACTCATTGTCACTCATATACCATGTAGCAGGCACAGTAATAACTTCAAAATAATCTGGCGTGAATGTTGGCGGTGTGTGAAATCATGCAATTCCTGATATCGATCTGTACTTCACATAACATCTTTACCATCAAACCAATACCTGACATCCGCATTACCCATGCACTGAGAGTCTCCAATTGCTCGATCAGTATTCTTAAAACCTTTCTCAAGTAGTTCTGGCGGATAAATACGGGTAAAGTTAATACATACTGCTGGTATTCTCATTGGGGCCTTGGTAAATAGCAGTAGTGAAATGGCCTTGTCAACCATCTTAGCACCGATATTGCCAAAGTGAGCACCGTCTTCTATCTCAGCTAGGGTACTGGGTATACCTAGTAAGGGCAAAGTCTTGTGTGAGATAGGTGAATGTGTGCATATCCAACACTTAGTGATTTCCAACTTCTTGGCAGCTTGCAACTGCATAGCCACAAAGGAATTATAGAAGGGTTGTCTCAACTTAGCATGTAAGTCTCTCTTCAGCCTTTGATCAAATCCAGACTCTGTGGTAATCTGTAACTTTTTAGTCATTACAGTAGCATTGAGGAAAAAGGTATCATGCGTCTCACCTTTTTTTATCATGTGAGTCCATTCATACATCATGACCGTGATCCACACCAAGGCTCCTCCACTTAGGATGATTCCCCAGAGATGCAGATCGTCTCTCGGCATTATAAGATGCATTCTTCTGTATTCGTAGTCTTCTGGCTGGAGCCCGAGTCAGCGGTGGAGATAACCTAGAAGATAAAGGTACAGAAAAGTCCTTGCCAGTAGTACACTGGCCTGTATGTTTGTTCAAAGCCACTGCTTTCTTACAATGGGAACCATGCACCCAATACTTGTAATCCTTTAGCTTCACAGCTGTGGGAGACACAAGAATAATCTGGAACGGTCCTTTCCACTTAGGGGACAGAGTAGTCCTGGGGGTGTGATTCTTGATGTACACCCACTCTCCAGAATTTAGTCCATGAGTCTTTTCACTTAGGTCCACTGGTTGTCCTGCTTTGGAAAAAGTATCAGAAAACACATTTGTGTTAAAGTCTTAAAGTCACTGTTTCTGATGTTACAGAAGCTGTAGGAAGTCTTTTAGGAGGGCGCCCAAACAATACATCTTCTCCTTAGGGGTAGTCCTGATAGTTGCTAGGGCTATAGGCAATGCTTCTACCCATGTGCTCTTTCCATTAGTATTTATCTTGGCCAGATACCTCTTTAGGGTTTGCTTACTGCGTTACACCATCCCACTAACCTGCGGTCTTTATGTGGTGTGCAACTGTTGTTTCAGACCTAAGATATCTACTACCTCTGCTATTAGTTTGTTATCAAAGTGTGTACCTCTGTCTGAAGAGATCACAGCTCCCATACCAAACCTAGGAATCAATTCTCTAGTAAGACACTTAATTACTTAAAGCGGAGTTCCACCCATTTTAATAGGTTGGAATACATAGCTGTATGTAATCCCCTTTAAAACGGCTTTTACCAATGGAAACTTTTTTTTTGCTAGTAAATACCTTAATTTCTGCTTTATTCCTTCTCTCCTCACTTCCGGGTCCGATCGGCGATGACGTCATTCGGCGATTCGCAGTGTCTGCTGGGATGTATTCTATTCCAGAAATCTCGCAGTAGCTGAGCTGTAGTGAGCCGTGCCTGCCCCGCCTCCGCCCCGCCTCCTCTCATTAAGTTGTATTGTATGAATGTATTAAGGCCGTTCTCTGCCCCGCCTCTGCCCCGCCCCACCTCCTCTCATTGGTTGTATTGTATGAATGTATTAAGGCCGTTCTCTGCCCCGCCTCCGCCCCGCCTCCTCTGCCCGCCTCCTCTCATTGAGTTGTATTCATACAATACAACTCAAAGAGAGGAGGCGGGGCGGAGGCGGGGCAGAGAACGGCCTTAATACATTCATACAATACAACCAATGAGAGGAGGCGGGGCGGAGGCGGGGCAGAGAACGGCCTTAATACATTCATACAATACAACCAATGAGAGGAGGCGGGGCGGGGCAGAGGCGGGGCAGAGAACGGCCTTAATACATTCATACAATACAACCTAATGAGAGGAGGCAGGGCGAAGGCGGGGCAGGCACGGCTCACTACAGCTCAGCTACTGCGAGATTTCTGGAATAGAATACATCCCAGCAGACACTGCGAATCGCCGAATGACGTCATCGCCGATTGGACCCGGAAGTGAGGTGAGAAGGAATAAAGCAGAAATTAAGGTATTTACTAGCAAAAAAAAAAAAAAGTTTCCATTGGAAAAAGCCGTTTTAAAGGGGATTACATAGATCTAAAGTTCCAAAAATGGGTGGAACTCCACTTTAACAATATTCGCAAACTAAAAGATACTTGAATCGGCCACAAGGGGGCATATCTGAGAAGTCAATCTGCACAGTTTTGAAACGGCTCCTCAGTATGCGGAATGTGTTTCATAGGGGTAGGCACTGGTTTACCTATGTTATGCATTTGACATACAGTACATTCATTAACTTTTTTAGCAGCATATGTGTAAAAACCTGGTGCCCACCACTGTTTGTTCACAATCCCTCCTGTTGAGACCTGGCAAGGCCCATGGCTCAAGGCCAACAATGAAGGAAAAAGAGTCGGTGGAGCAACCAGTTTATCATTCAACCTCCACAGGCCATCTGGTCCGCAAACAGCTCCTTTTTGTAGACCAAGTGGATCAGTGGGGTGAACTTTCCTGTAGGGCCTTGACAACCCCATGGTCCACTTGAAGATTTGTGACCAAAAATATAGGGACTACATGTGGCTGATAAGAACGAATAGCTTCTTTTGCATATTTATCAGCCAAAACATTCCCTACCGATAAACTGTCATTAAACCCGGTATGTACTTTACATTTAATTACTGTTACTTTAAGAGGCGATTGGACTGCAAACAACAGTCTGACAATTAACTCTTTGTGTTGAATGGGTGTTCCTGTTGCTATCAGGTAACCCCTTTCCTGCCATAATCGTGCAAAGCTGTGCAATATACCCACAGCATAAGCAGAATCACTGTAGATATTTACCGTATCTCATTCTGCTAGCTCTAATGCAACACAGAGAGCTGTAAGTTCCGCAGCCTGCGTTGACTTAGAATTTAGAAGAATTTCAGTATGCAGTAGTCGACTCTCACCGTTTACTACCGCACAAGCAGCTAATGTTAACCCATCAGGTCGTCTGAGGGATGAGCCATCTACCAACAAGTCTGCACATACAGGCAGACCAGCAATGGATTCATCCTGAAAATCAGATGTGGGTTTTGTTACTTCATCAATAGAGGTAGCACAATGATGTATTAGGTATTCAGAATCATCAACTTCCTCACTGTCAGCTTCCGATAGAAAAGTAGCTGGATTCAGAGTCTGACAGCGCTGAATTTTTAGATTAGAAGCTGATAACAAAATCAAATGATAATGTGCTATCCCTTGTACTGTGAAGTGTTTAGTATAGGCACTATTTAACATAGCCTCCAAATCATGGGGGCACATCAAATACAAAGTGTTGCCTAATACAATGTCTACAGTCTTTTTCAACCAGTAGGGCAGACGCCGCTACTGCTTTTGGACATCCAGGTAGCCCACTGGCTAAGCTGTCCAATGGGTAACTGTAGTACCCCACTGGGCGATGTCTGGCACAGAAGTGTTGCGTTAACACCCCATTCGCATGTCCATTTATTTCTGTGCAAAAAAAAATGAAATCTTTGCTATAATCCGGCAAACCAAGACTGGGCACTGTTAGCAGAGATGCTTCCATAACTGAAGGGGTTAACTCTTCCGAAGTGAATTTATAATTGCTTTTTGTTTGTCTCTTCAACAATTCCTGTAGAGGTCCTACACTGCCCCTCTTTGGATCTCCAGTTCTCCCTTTTGGCCTGGGGGACCCCAAATTGGAAATGTACACTATTCCTGATGGGGGATAAGGGGGTTCCGTCACCTGTACTGTAGAAACCAGCATTCCCCTGGGTTTAATAACCTTTTCTTTAACCTCAGGGACTTGCATTTTCATTATTTTAGTTTTTTCCTTTCTCTCTATTTTTTCCTTAACCGCTTGCCGACTGCTCACAGTATATTTACTGCGGCAGTCAGCCCCTCACAGGCAGAGTGACGTAGGTCTACATCGCTCGCCTGTGAGGCTCTGGGGAGTGAGCGCGCGCCCGCGGAGGCGCGCTCCCGCTCCCGCGCAGTCACGGACCCCCCCGCGCGTGTGACCAGCGGACCCGATGTCCGCCGGTCACTCGGCGATCGGCGGGGGAGAGGGAGAATGTCAGGCAGCTTGTGTAAACAAGCCACCTGTCATTCTCCTCGCTGTAAAAACACTGATCACATGGATCTACTATGTAGATCCGTTGATCAGTGTCCTTACAGCTCAAGCCACAGCCAATCACAGTAGAAAGCACGCCCCTAGGGACACACACAGCCCCTCCCTCCCAAATAAAGTTAACCCCTTCACTACCAGTGTATTTTTACAGTAACAGTGCATATATATATCACTGATTACTGTAGAAATGCCACTGGTAACCCCAAAAGTGTCAAAAATGTCAGTCAAGGGTCCGATCTGTCCGCCCCAATGTCGCAGTACCGCAAAAAAAATCGCAGATCGCCGCCATTACACGTTAAAAAAAAAACCACCAAAAATGACAGAAATCTTTCCCTTTGTTAGTAAACGCGATAACTTTTGCGCAAACCAATCAAAATACGCTTTTTGTGTTTTTTTTCACCAAACATAGGTAGCATAAAACAAATTGGCCGAAAATTTTAAAAAATTTTGATTTTTAAATTTTTTTTTTGGGGAATTTCATATAAAAAAATGTGAAAAATATTGTTATTTTTGTAAAATGTACGCTCTTTTTTTGTTTATAGCGCAAAAAGTAAAAATCGCATGGGTGATCAAATACCACCAAAAGAAAGCTCTGTTTGTGGGAAAAAAAGGACGCCAAATTCGTTTAGATACAGCGTCGCACGACCGCGCAATTGTCTGTTAAAGTCACGCAGTGCCGAATCGCAAAATACACCCTGGTCGTTTAGCAGGAAAATCCTCCGGGGCTTAAGTGGTTAAAGCGGAGTTCCGGGCACAAAATCGATGTTTTTTTTGTGCTTGTCCGCTAGTTCTGGATAACCTGAAAAGGAATTGGATAGTTAGGTTTTTTTTTTTTAAAAACTCACCTTGTAATTGTAGATCGTAAATACTCACCTCAGGGTACTTCCTCCCTTGGAGCCGCGGCTCACCCCGTCACTTCCTGCCTCGCGATGATTCCTGGGAGCTGAACGTCATAGCTCCCAGGAATCAATGCGACGGCACCGGCCCCGCACGTCATTTTCGGGCGACGCCTCATTCCCCTGCTAAACAGCTTCTGGGCATGCCCAGAAGCTGTTTAGGAATGCGGCGCCGCACCGGAAGTGACGAGAGGGGCCGGTGCGGCGCATTCTGGGAGAAGAAGACGCGGAAGAAGACGCAGAAGAGGACCGCGCCGGCTTCAGCTGCCCACAAGAGAGATGGAAACGCTGTGGAAGAAATTTTATAAGTAAGTATTTCTTCTAAAAGGTAAGTGCGAACCGGGACAGATCAGAGGCTAGCCATTGTGGAATGTGCTAGCCCTGACTGTCCCGGGGGTATGCTTATTGAAAAATTACATCTGTGCCCGGAACTCCGCTTTAACACTTCACAATAGGGATGGGCGATAAATCGATTTAATCGATTTATCGATTTTTTGGCTTGCAACGTTTTTTTTTTTGTCAAACTCGAGTTACATAGTTACATAGTTTTTTCGAGTTTTTCTGTATGTACAATACTAGCCACCGAACTCCTCACCGCCGCGCCTGGATGTGACGTCGGCTTCGGGGCGGGCGCGGGCGGTGCGTCTGTACAGGCCGGGGCTGCGGCGCGCTGTGATATATACAGTCCCCGGCCTGGATGTGACGTCAGCTGCGGGGCGGGCGGTGCGTCTGTACAGGCCAGGGCTGCGGCGCGCTGTGATCATCACAGCGCGCCGCAGCCCCGGCCTGTACAGACGCACCGCCCGCCCCGCAGCTGACGTCACATCCAGGCCGGGGAGACTGTCTGTACCTATCACAGCGCGCCGCAGCCCCGGCCTGTACAGACGCACCGCCCGCCCCCGCAGCTGACGTCACATCCAGGCGCGGCGGTGGGGAGTTCGGTGGCTAGTAGGTTGCACTGGCTGGCTAGTATTGTAAAAAAACTTGAGTTAAACAAAAAAAACGGTAAACTAAACCCCTTTCAAATTAAAAAAAAAAGGTTGTGTGCCCAAAGGTGCCCCTGGTCTACTAGGACGCCAGAAAACTGAGAAAAGCCTCTGTATTGCAACTTGCAAGCTAAGTTGAAAAAAAAGGTAATTTAATAAAAAAAACGTTTCAAAATAAACGTTCCTGTGGACTAGGAGCTGGCTGGACTGGAGCCAAGGGCAGGCCCAGGGTGTGTGTTGTTACGCAGGGGCTGGCTGCACAAGGCAGAAAAAACTATTTTTGAAAAAACTCAAAAAAATAGTTACTTTCAGTTTCAAACAAGTTAAAGTCAAAAAAAGGTGGCCGGTTACTGACTGTGGACTCGTTCTCTGGACTGTCACTGACTGTACCTATCGCAGCGCCGCAGCCCCTGTACAGACGCACTGCCCACAGCTAACATCACAACATCCAGGCGCGGCGGTGGTCCGTCAGTCAGACACACATATACAGTGCTTCTCCTTCCTCAGTCTTCCCTCAACACAGTGAGCTCTCCTCCCTCCCCGCTCAGCGCGACGCCCCCACGTCTTCTTTTACTGTCTATCTAGTAGTCTATTAAAAGAACAACACAGTCAAAAAATTAACAACATGGCAGCGTGTAGTACTACTAGCACTAGCAAAGAACTACTTCCAAAGAAAGGCACAGGTAATTCTGTAATTTGGAACTGGTTTGGTTTTGATGCAGCAGACAATACACAGACGAAGCCTTGCTGCAAAATATGTTTCAAGGCTGTTGCTACTGGAAGCAGCAGTACAACAAATCTTTTCCAGCACCTGAGGAATAAACATAGCGAAGAATGGGAGAAGTGCAGCCGGCTCCGTAGCGAAAACAGCTCCTCTAGCACACCTACTAAGGCTACTATTGCTGCTAAAAAGCAAACTACACTTCCTGAGAGCTTTACAAACTGTGTGCCTTATAAGAACGGAGCGCGATGGAAAGCGATTACAGAGGCGATCACGTATTATATTGCCACAGACATGCTGCCAATTTATTCTGTCGAAAAGCGAGGCTTTAATCACTTGATGAAAGTATTAGATGCGAGGTACGTTGTCCCCAGTCGCAAGTATTTTGCCGAAGTTGCGCTGCCTCACCTATACAATACAACTCGGGAAAAGATCCGCAGTGAGATGGAGGAGATGCAGTTTTTCTCAGCCACAACAGACCTGTGGTCCAGCCGGACGATGCAGCCATATCTGAGTCTGACGGTTCACTACATCAACACTAGTTGGACTCTGCGCAGCATCTGCCTTCAGACAGCGTATTTCCCCGACAACCACACTGGTGACATAATTGCCCATGGCTTAAAAGACGCTCTCAGCTCCTGGGGACTTTCGGAGGAACAACTCGTCTGCATGACAACAGATAGTGGCACCAACATCATAAAAGCCCTTAAAGACAACAACTGGCCCAGCTTGCAGTGTTTTGGCCACAGACTCCACAATGCTATAGGTAAGAGTTGGTGTAAGAATAAATAGGTGCACAATACTTGCACATTGTAAAGTACTGTTTGCTCATAATTTAAATAGCCAGAACTGTATACTAAATATCTTTTCACATTTATTACAGAGAATGGTGTAAAGGATCCAAGGATCGATCGGGCCATAGGGGTCTGCAAAAAAGCTGTATCAGCCTTCTCCTACAGCTGGAAAAAAAGGCGAGACATGACAGAGTTGCAGGCTGAGCTTGGACTTCCCCAGCATCTTTTGATCTCAGAATCCCCAACACGTTGGGGGTCTCGTCAAAAGATGATTGAGCGCTTTCTTGAGCAAGAGAAGGCAATAACTCGTGTCCTGGGTGCGGACAAGAAAACGCGTCATCTTGTTCCCACGTGGCAAGATTTGGAAGTATTAAAAGCCACCAACAAAGCAGTGAAACCTCTCCAGGACTTCACTGATGCACTGTCAGGGGAATCATATGTCAGTGTGTCATGCATCAAACCAGTGCTGCATTTGTTTAAAACAAGTCTCCTCCTGCCAGAGGAGGAAGATTTGGAGCTAACAAAAACAATCAAAGCTGACATCATGCGTTACCTCGAAAGTAAATACTCTGATTTGGAGAAAGAGGAACTTTTGGACATAGCTACACTTTTAGACCCGAGGTTCCGTACAACCTACATTGATACTAGCAAATTGGAAGTTGTCAAAAAAAGAGCGGTGTCTGAGATCTCTGCTCTCTGCAACTCTACCACAGAGGAAGCTGGTCCCTCAGCTGTTCAAGAGAAGAACACCCCACCACCATTGCCACCAAAAAAGAAAATGACTCTGGGTGCCTTCTTTAAAAACAGTGCACCATCCACCACGCCACACCCACAATCTGAGAAAGCTAAAATTGAGACTGAGCTTGCAACGTATTTACTTATTCCAGACATAGAGCCAGACACAGATCCTCTTGAATGGTGGAAGCTGCATCAGCCCAACTTTCCAAGGCTAAGCTTACTGGCTAAAAAATATCTTTCTATTCCAGCCACTAGTGCCCCTTCAGAGAGGGTATTTAGTGTGGGTGGGGGAATAGTTACCTGCAACCGGGCCTGCCTTAAGCCAGAGGTTGTGGACAGGCTCATCTTTCTTGCAAAAAATGTTTAGAATGACTCTGAGCAAGAGCATGCACAATGTTTGAGAGATCTAACAAGCACGTGTTTTGTTGTTATAGATAACTTAGTTTACATTTGTTTTGTTCACTCTTTGAGCAGGCTATATGTATTTTTTATATTCACACCAGTTCACACTGAGAAGAGTTTATTATTTTAATTGTGTAATGTTATATGTTACAAAATTTGTAATTATCTGTCTTGAACAGAAAATTTAAGCTACTGTGAAGTTGTTGCACTTTAGTTTTGCTTAAACCTGGGTTAAAGCTTGAAATTGTTGAATGACAGAGCCTCGTTTACTTTTTGTTTTGGGATTCTACGCATTTTAACTCTTGAGGAGTTAAAATAGCAATAAAGTTGCACTTTTGACACTATGGGCCTGATTCATAGTACGGCGAATTGGCGTTTCGGCGGGATTTTGCGAACCGGCAAATTTTTAAGTCTGAAATTGGTATTCAGAGAACGGCGGGCGGAAAATAGCGCCTAGTGTGAGATTCATTAAGATGCAATATGGTCAGAGCGCGACTTAAAACCACGCCAGCTAAAAGCTCGACTAAAGTTTAGCCAAATTTTCCCCTGTACCCCCAAAAATCCCAAATCACTGTTGAAGGTGTGGAAGTCAATTTGGAGATGACTTGCATTTAAAAAATGTCAAAAACTGACTTAGAAAGAGAGATATCTGCGAAAGTGTAGAAAGGTTAAACAGCT
Organism: Pelophylax lessonae; assembly: GCF_965119305.1. Classification (NCBI taxonomy): domain Eukaryota; kingdom Metazoa; phylum Chordata; class Amphibia; order Anura; family Ranidae; genus Pelophylax; species Pelophylax lessonae. The sequence goes on along the minus strand of NC_138773.1, from coordinate 147,535,508 downwards.
CCTCCAGCCCCGAGCTGCGAACGCGCGAATGTGCGCATGCGCAACGCCAAATAGGCTCAAAAAATTTAGCCAACGCGATTTTGGGCCAATTTTTTTTTGAATACCGATTGGAAATCCGCTGTCTCACCCATAGAAAATGGCAAAAACCGGCGGAATTGGAAAAACATGCACACTTCCAACAAGGGATCCCTTAGTAAACACCATCACATTCCATACACCTTTCCTGCTAACTCAGAAATCATAGCAGTCAAATCTACAGTGTTTATATAGAACCTCCACATTATCTGAAAAAACCCACAAAATATT